>NC_091552.1:10042488-10044988 GCF_042767895.1 Penaeus vannamei
AAGGCAGGATTGCGTAGGATGTGGCGTAATCCTGGCAATTTCTGCGGGGCTTTTCGAGATAGAAGTTCAATTTGTGGCACGAAGTTTGGCACGGAATAGGATGGCACTCGGAGAGGAGGCACTCAATAACCTTTAGGATTGTTCTCTTGTATAGGAATCTCTCTAAATATATCTAAATGTCTCTTGTATATTTAGATATGTTACTTGTATGGTTAGCTACATCGTCCAGTATATACGTTTATCTTTTGTTTACGTTTTTTTATGTATATCATATGTATAATTAGATGTATATATACATATCCAATATATACACTCATCTAAAAGTTCTTTGGGCTTGCCATCCTACTAGAATTTATTATTGTTTTGTTGTTGTTTTTATGTTCTTTATAATCACCCTCGTGTAACTGTTAGTTCTATATCATGCATTTGTTGATATTATCGTTCATCCATCATTATTATACATACAAACACACACACACACACACACACACACACACACACACACACACACACACACACACACACACACACACACACACACACACACACACACATGTATATATATATATATATATATATATATATATATATATATATATATATATATATATATATATATATATATATATATTAAGGTTGAAAAAAACTATCAAAAATAACCATGAGCGCGGGAATAAATACATATATATATATATATATATATATATATATATATATATATATAATATATATATATATATATATATATATATTATATATATATATATATATATATATATATAATATATATATATATATATATATATATAATATATATATATATATATATATATATATATATATATATATATATATATATATATATATATATATATATATATAAGTATATATATATATATATATATATATATATATATATATATATTTATATATATATATATATATATATATATATATATATATATACGCACACACACACACACACACACACACACACATATATATGTATATATATATATATATATATATATATATATATATATATATATATATATATATATATATGTATATATATATATATATATATATATATATATATATTATATATATATATATATATATATATATATATATATATGTATATATATTATATATATATATAAATATATATATATATATATATATATGTATGTATATATATATTATATATATATATATATATATATATATATATATATATATATATATATATATATATATTCCCGCGCTCATGGTTATTTTTGATAGTTTTTTTCAATAGCAACATGAAGAGAGTTACTCGGCGTACGGCAACAATAGATTTACCTGAACAGTACTTGTGTTTGAGAGAGAGAGAGAGAGAGAGAGAGAGAGAGAGAGAGAGAGAGAGAGAGAGAGAGAGAGAGAGAGAGAGAGAGAGAGAGAGAGAGAGAGAGAAAGAGAGAGAGAGACAGACAGACAGACAGACAGACAGACAGACAGACAGACAGACAGACAGGCAGACAGACAGACTGACTGACAAACAGACAGACAGACAGACAAAAAGAGACAGAGAGAGAAAGAACAAGAGAGTCATTCGATTTCAAACCCACATAATGGAAAATCTACTTCAACAGGACAAGTATAGAACGGAAAAAAATCTAAAAAGAAAATTTTATTACTGGAAAAACCACTGCGTTATGAAAAGGCGATTTTTTTCTGCGAAATAACCCTCTTACCTTGAGAGAGAGGGGGAGGGAGGGAGAGGGAGAGAAGAGGGGGAAAGGGAAAGGGAAAGAGCGGGAAAGGGAGGGAGAGAGAGAGAGAGAGAGAGAGAGAGAGAGAGAGAGAGAGAGAGAGAGAGAGAGAGAGAGAGAGAGAGAGAGAGAGAGAGAGAGAGAGAGTGAGAGAGAGAGAGAGAGAGAGAGAGAGAGAGAGAGAGAATGGGAGACAGACGGAGAAAAAGAAAGAGAGAGAGAATGGGAGACAGACGAAGAGAAAAGAAAAAGAGAGAGAAGAAAAACAAACAAGGAAATACAACCAACAGTCTCTAATTCGCACATCGACTCTTCTGAAACGACACGTGTTTCAACCTTCTCGAGTCTTTAATCTGAAGCAATTTATCAGATTCGAATTTTCTTTAAAGCAAAATCCCATCCTCTCTTACTTATATTACTCCCTCTTTCGCTTCGTAATTCTCCAATTATTGCTCTGCTTTTTTATTAATTCATTTGTTGATCTATTTATCATCGAGGTAAAAACGCACTTGGCAGATTGTTGATGACGTATGACAGGTCGGTAATGATTATTAAAAGATGATTGACAGGTTGATGACGTATTCTTGACAGGTTCTTGACAGGATGATTACGGGAAACAAACAAACAAAAAACGAAAATTTCTGGATAATATATTAGCAACACCGGAAGAAAAGTAGACAAGCAGAAAGAGACAAAGAAACACACCGATATGACGGGGAAGGGAAGGGGGAGTAAAAGAGAAATGA
>NC_091552.1:10059988-10079988 GCF_042767895.1 Penaeus vannamei
CCTTTTAAAATTACATGGCGGTTTCACAGATAACATACATTCATAAAAATAGAAATGACAGATAAAGCAATAAAGAAATAAAGAAAATCTTCAAATAGACAGATAGATAGATAATTATAGACGAACAAAGATGTCTCCCTTCCAAAATTACCTGGTTTCACAGATAACATACATCCATAAAAATAGAAATAAGAGATAAAACAATAAAGAAATAAATAAAATCTTCAGATAGATAGATAGATAGATAATCATAGACAAACAAAGATGTATCCCTTCTAAAATTACTTGGCGGTTTCACAGATAAACCAAAAATTCATAAAAATAGAAATAAGAGATAAAACAATAAATAAATAAACAAAATCTTCAAATAGACAGATAAATAGAGAATCATAAACAAAGCTATTTCTCCTTGCAATCTTCCCTCTAATTCTCACAGCCCAGAAGTCCACACTTACGAAAAACAGATGATTTCCCTTGCCCCATTTAGTGTCAGAAATCGGCTTATAACCTGTGACAAAGAGAGATAGCGGAACGTATGACAAAGTAAGGGGGTGATAAACAGAGACAAAGCATAGAGGAAGAGGACATAGAGGATGGGATACGAGGAGGAAAGGAGGGAATTAGAGAATGGAGGAAGAACTGACACGGAAAGGCCTGAAAATCACCGAAATTCTAATTTAAATGTATATTCGGGCTGATAAACAGAGACAAAGCATAGAGAAAGAGGACATAGAGGATGGGATGCGAGGAGGAGGAAAGGAGGGAATCAGAGAAAGGAGGAAGAACTGACACGGAAAGGCCTGAAAGTCACCGAAATTCAAATTCAAATGTATATTCGTAAAGCCACACAACGAGCTATGATTTTACACTTAGGCAATAATCATTTAAATATTTGCATCAAAAACATAAAATCACAAAAAGAAACAGAACAGAAATATATTATTTTTTTCCTTGGAAGATAATAACATAGTGATAATGATGATAATAATGATAATAATAATGATGGTAGAAGTAATGATAGTAATGATGATGATGGTAATAAAGGTAATGATAATCATGGTTATTATTATTATTATTATTATCAATATTATCATTGATTTTATTAATATTGTTACTGTTGTTATCATTATTATTATTATTACTTTTATAAATTAATAGCATTATCATCATCATAATTATTATGATCATCATTGTTATCTCTTTCATTATCATTATTTTCATTATCATCACTATTACTATTACTACCATTGTCATTATAGTTATCATTATTATGTTAACAATAATGATAATAATGATAATGATACCGATGATAACAATAATCAATTAGTAATAATGATAATGATAAAATAAATGATGATGATAATAACAAAAATAAAAATGATCACAACAATGGTAATAACAATAGCGATGATAATGATAACATTAATGATAATAACTACAGCAATGGTAATGATGTAAATGACATTACTGATGATAGTAATAATAATAATATCAACAATAATGATAATGATTACATTATATCAATAATAATGATAATAGTAATTACAGTAAGAAGAATGATGATGATAATAGTAATAATGATATTGATAATAACAACAATAGCTGTATTATTAATAATAATAGAAATGATAATGACAACAATAATAATGATAGTAATAATAATGATAATAATAACAACAATAATAATAATGGTGATAATAATAATGATAATAATAATTATAATAATAATAATAATAATGATAATAATAATGATAATAATAACAATAATAATAATGATAATGATAATAATGATTATTATTATTATAGTAAAAGCAATTATGATAATCATCATAGTTGAATAAATGAAGAATGGGGACCGTAATAATGATTATTATAATAATAATGATAATTATAGTAATAATGACAATGATGATAAAAATAACAATAATGATAATAGTGATAATGATAATTATAATCATAAGTGTCTTAATAATGACAACAATTGTAATAATAACAATAATTGAAGTTTTCATAGTCTTGTTTTTCATGCAGATATACATACATACATTAACATTATAAACCTTGTACCCTTTCCTATTTGACATTTATAGAATAGATGAAAAGATAATATGAATTCGCTTGACATTGCATAAAAATAACTGTTTTTATATTATCTTCATTTTGAATAAATGTAGGCAACAATATAGGATTTTTTTTATGTTATGATGTACAATATGTTCTATAAATCTCTTTACAATATTAGGTATATAACTCATGCAGAATACATTAAAAGTTAGTACAAAATTATTTTTATATTCAGCAAAACATCAGGGTCCATGATGCATGCTAAAAAAAAAATGTATATATAATAAATGATCTCTTTTGTCATACCAAAATTTGTGTCAAGGTTTATTCAGAAAGACCATTTCATTTCATTTCAGAATATCTTCCAGTTAATGAAATTTCAGGCCTAATTCAGAGGTGGGGGGGGAGAGGGAGGGAGGGGGGGTGGGGGGGCAATCCTGCGTAATATTTAAAAGTGATAATCAAATAATGAAGACAGTATTAGTCAGTATTTCACTAGACTGTCACCGAATTCAATTTGAATCTAGTGGGAATGGCCGGTGTCTTGTTATGACGCTGCAAATGGAAAAGAAAATTGGAAAATAAAATAACCCGCGATAATAACTCTCACGTTTGCAACATTGCCTTTGTGCAACGGGGAATGGGAGAATAAGAGAGACAGACAGATAGACAGAAAGAGAGGCAGGCAGGCGCGCAGACAGACAGAAGGACAGGCAGACAGGCAAGCAGGCACCCAGGTAGGTAGGCACGCAGACAGGCAGACAGACAGACAGACAGACAGACAAACAGACAGAGACAGACAGACAGACAGACAGACAGAAACAGAAACAGAGATGGGAACAGACAGACAGAGACAGAGAAAAAAGAGAGACAGGACAGAAAGAAATATAGACACAGACAGAGAGAGAGGCAGACAGACAGGCATGTCGATAAACAGACAGACAAATAAAGAAACATGTATCAGACAAGTCTATGAACAAATACATGAACATTCAGCGAGGTACAAACACACCAACAGAAGGACGATAGCCTCAGAGAAAGGTAAAAAATGTCATCCAATTTTAAGAGCAATTCAAAGCCTAATATAATAATAATAATGATAATGATAATGATAACAATGATAATGATAATGATAATGATATTAATAAAAATATTGATAATAGCAATAACAATAATAATTATAATAGTAATAATAAAGACAATAATAATAGTGATAGCAATAACAATGATAATAGTAAAAATAATAATAATGATAATAGTAAAAATAATAAAAATAATAATAATGGTAATCATAGTAACAAAAATAATGATGATGATGATGATGAAGAAGATGATGATGATGATGATGATGATGATGATGATGATGATGATGATGATGATGATGATGATGATGATGATGATGATGATGATGATGATGGTGATGATGATGATAATGATAATGATAATGATAATGATAATGATAATGATAATGATAAAGATGATGATAATAATAATAATAATAATAATAATAATAATAATAATAATAATAATAATAATAATAATAATAATAATAATAATAATAATAATAATAATAACAATAATAATAATAATAATAATAATAACAATAATAATAATAATAATAATAATAATAATAATAATAATAATAATAACAATAATAATAATAATCATGATAGTAATAATAAATAAATAGATAAATAAATGAATAAAGAAAGAAAATAAGAAAGAAAGGAAGGAAGGAAGAAAGAAATAGAAAAGAAAGAAAGAAAGAAAGAAAAAAGAAAGACAAGAAAGAAAGGAAGAAAGAAAGAAAGTAAAAAAGAAAGAAAGAAAGAAAGAAAGAAAGAAAGAAAGAAAGAAAGAAAAGAGAAGAAAGAAAGAAAGAAAGAAAGAAAGAAATAAAGAAAAACAAACAAACAAACAAACAAACAAACAAACAAACAAACAAACAAACAAAGAAACAGAGAAAGAAAGAAAATAATAATAATGAAAGGAAATTTAAAAAAAACATGCTTTGCCTCAACCACTGAAACTTACAACAGACTAAGCTTATCAAGAATTCGGATCAATATCACATATAGATTCCATGTGAACCGCACCGGGATCAAAGCAGGTTGATGCTATGTGGCGATGCGGATCTAACATGCCTATCAATGTATTAAAACAACCTATTGATACCGTCCTGACTAAGCCTAAAAAGCGGATATGTAATACAGGATCAGATAAGGGAGTTACGTTAATGGATTTTTTTTTTCTTTTTTTGTGATTGATGAAGAACGAAATTGAAATATTTTAGGGTATGATTTTTTTTTTCTTTCTTTTTTTTTCTTTTTTAGGATAAGCTGTGTATTTCGTTTTGCTTTTACTGTTGAGGGAAAGTGAGTGTAAAATCGTCGTATTTTTTTGGTTCGTGTGTGGATATTCAAGGTTTTTGTTAGGGTTGTGGTATCTAGCTAAAATGGTTTTATTATAAGAGTAGATTTGAAGATAGAATGATTACATTTTCACTTTCAGACATCGTTAAAACACATTTTCTTCGACATGATAGAAATGGACTCGTCTCCCCTTAAACCAAAACCACTGAAAGAAAATGTCATGCCTCTATTTTTTTTTTTTTTTTTTTTTTTTTTTTTTTTTTTTTAGTCGAGCCTTTTGATCAAGAAATTGGGATCGGAAACCTCTCGGAGATTTCCGATGAAAAGAAATTAGTGAGGAGGAAAAGAAAGCTTAAGTTTCGAGTCTGAATCTCGAAACTTTCTCTCACATTTCCCTTCGACTTTCTTCTTGAATTTCCAGATCCCGGAAGCCACTTCCTCTTCCTTATTTTCCCTTTTCGATTCGTTTGGTAATTACTGTGATATTCATTTCTTTTATAGATTATTTCTTATTCTTCTCTCTTTTTTTTGTTTCTGTTTCTTTCTTTCTTTTTAGCTTTCTTTCTTCATTCTTTTTTCCCCCTGTTTTTTTATATCTTTCCTTATTTCTTTTATAGATTATTTCTTATTATTTTTCTCTCTTTTTTGTTTCTGATTTTTTTCTTTCTTTTTTTCTTTCATTCTTTCTTTTTTCATTCTCCTTTTCCCTGATTTTTCTTATACCTCCTTTTCTGCCTTTTCTACATTTCCCCCACAATAAGATACTTCTTCCTTATTCTTTATCCTCCCTTCCTTCCTCCTTTCATCCACTCCTTCCTCCCCCCCCCTCCACCCTCCTCCCTTTCCTAATTTTCTTCCTTCACCTTCTCCCCTATCCTCTAAGTTATTAATAAAGTTTAAGACCAAGTTTCAGATAAGTTATTGATAAAGGTGTAAGTTTTCTATATAGACTTTTATATTTATCGAATTATATATCAAGTTTAGCTTTGGGTTTACAATATATATATATATATATATATATATATATATATATATATATATATATATATATATATATATATATATATATATATATGAGAGAGAGAGGAAGGGAAGGAGGGAGAGAAGGACGGAGGGAGGGAGGGAGAGAGAAAGAGAGGGAGGGAGGGAGAGAGAGAGAGGGAGGGAGGGAGGGAGGGAGGGAGGGAGGGAGGGTGAGGGAGAGGGAGAGGGAGAGGGAGGAAGAGGGAGAGGGAGGAAGAGGGAGAGGGAGAGGGAGAGGAGAGAGAGAGAGAGAGAGAGAGAGAGAGAGAGAGAGAGAGAGAGAGAGAGAGAGAGAGAGAGAGAGAGAGGGAGAGGGAGAGAGAGAGAGAGAGAGAGAGAGAGAGAGAGAGAGAGAGAGAGAGAGAGAGAGAGAGAGAGAGGGGCAGACAGACAGACAGACAGACATACACACATACACACACCTATACACAAACAAACTGACACACACACACACACACACACACACACTGGCACACACACAAACACAAACACACACTGACACACACACAAACAAACAAAAACAAACACACGCTGACACACACAAACAAACAAACAAATAACCAGACAGACAAACAGACAAAAGGAAAAACAGATACGTTAAGACAGAGCGAGAGAAGGAATCTAGAAAGTCTTAGGACATAATTATTTCTTGCTTCTCTGGCGCCTTGTGGAGAGAGCGAGCAAAATATCTCTTTAGTCTGTTTCATTTCCTTTTTATTCCTCTCTCTTTCTTTCTTTCTTTCTCTGTCTCTCTCTATCTATCTATCTATCTATCTATCTATCTATCTATCTATCTATCTATCTATCTATCTATCTATCTATCTATCTATCTATCTATCTATCTATCTATCTTTCTCTGTCTCTCTCTGTCTCTCTCTCTCTCTCTCTCTCTCTCTCTCTCTCTCTCTCTCTCTCTCTCTCTATATATATATATATATATATATATATATATATATATATATATATATATATATATATATATATATATATATATACATATATATATATATATATATATGTATATATATATATATATATATATATATATATATATATATATATATATATATATATATGTATATATATATATATATATATATATATATATATCTTTCTCTCTCTCTCTCTCTCTCTCTCTCTCTCTCTCTCTCTCTCTCTCTCTCTCTCTCTCTCTCTCTCTCTCTCTCTTTCTCTCTCTCTCTCTCTTCTCTCTCTCTCTCTATTTCTCTCTATTTCTCTCTCTCTCCTCTCTCTCTCTCTCTCTCTCTCTCTCTCTCTCTGCCTCTCTCTCTGCCTCTCTCTCTGCCTCTCTCTCTGCCTCTCTCTCTCTCTCTCTCTCTCTCTCTCTCTCTCTCTCTGTCTCTCTTTCTCTTTCTCTCTCTCTCTCTCTCTCTCTCTCTCTCTCTCTCTCTCTCTCTCTCTCTCTCTCTCTCATCTCTCGGTTTACTGCCCGTTTGGTAATGTTTTTCTTTTTTTATTATTATTCTTTTGTATGGATTTTCTTATCAACTTTACGATCATTAGCTTTGTTATTGTTATTGGTATTGTTCTTGTTAGTATTTCTTATTCTTTATCATTTTTGTCATCATTGTCCTTAGCCTAATTTAGATGCCATTATGTCTTGGTGGTGATCCGGATAGAGGATGATTGCATGAGTTATCCCTATTGCAAATGCAACTTAAAAGGTTATGAATAGATTTTTATGAAAATTTTATCAGATGTGTTATAGCCTAACTTTTTATTATATTTATTTATATTGTTTTCGTTGTTGTTATTTTTGTTATTATCATTGTTATTATCATAATCGTCATTTTTGTTATTATTATAGTTATTACTATCATCATTACTATCATTAGTAATATTTTCATTTTTATTATTATCATCATTACTAACATTATCATATTTATCATTGTATTTGCTGTTTTTATTATCATTATCATTATCACTGTTATCATTAATATCATCTTCATGAAGTTTATTGTTAAAATTATCTTTATTATCATTGTTTTGATCTCTGTTATTATTGTTAACATAATTTGTAGCATGATCATTATTATTATTGTTATGATTATTATCATTGCTATTATCATTATTAGTATTATCATCATCATTATTATCATCGTTAATACCTTTTTATCATTACTATAATTATTGCTATTATCATTACCGTTACTATTATCATTACTATAGTATATCATATTATTATAGTTACTATGAACATTGCCATTATGCCTATTATCGTTTTTGGTTATAATTACTATCATCACCACCATCATTATCGCTATTGTCAATATAATTTTCATTTTCATTATTTTTATCATTTCACTGTTTTTGTTATTATTATTATTGTTATTATTATTATTATTATTATTATTATTACTATTATTATTACCATCATCATCATTATCATTTTTTCATTAATATTATCATCTTTATCACTATCATTACTATTATCATTATCATCATTACTATCATTATTATTATTGTCTTTATCATTACTATTATAATTATTATTGTTATTGCTATTATCAATATCTTTATTGATATCATTGTCATTATTATTATTATTATCATTATCATTATTATCATTATTATTATCATCATTATCATTGTTATAATTATCATTATTACTATTATCATCATTATTATTATCATTGTGGTTGTTATCATTATCATTATTATTAGCATTATCATCATTATTGTAATTAATACGAATGTCATTAGTATCATTATCTTGATAACTACCATTTTTGTCATCATCATCAATATCATTAGTATTAGTATTATCAGCATCATTATCAATATTACTGATATTACTATTTCACTTATTATGATCATCATTAGTAATTATCATCAATTGCATCGTTATTGTAATTACTTTTTTCTTTTTTCTTCTTTCTTGTATTTTTTATCGTCTGTTCTATTTACTCTTTTCTTGTCTTTTCGTTTTCTTTTCTCTCCTCATTTCCTCCCTCCCCCCCCCCCCTTCCATCCCCAGCTCTCTCTTCTTTTCATTACCTTAATCCACACTGTCATCTTTTTTCTCTCTCTCTCTCGTTTTCTTTTTCTCTGGAGAATGTCTTTAAAAATGTTTAAAGTTTCCCCTCATTTTCCCTTCCTCCTCCTCCTCTGTTCCCTTCTTCTCTCCTTCTTCCTCCTTTCCCCTCCTCGCTCCTCTCTTCCCTTTTCTTCTCTTTCTTCCTCCACCTCCTCCTACTCCTCTTCCTCCTCCTTCTTTCTATCCTCCTCCCTCCTCCTCCCCTTCACCCTCCTTCAACCACCCTCCTCCCTCCCTTCCTCTCTCCTCTCTCCTTCCTCCTCCCTTCTCCCTCCTCCCTCCTCTCCACCCTCCTATTTTCCTTCCTCCTCCACCTTCTCCTTCTTCTCTCCTTCCTCCTCCTCTCCCCTCTTCCATCACTCTCCTCCTTCCTCCTCCTCTCCCTTCTTCCATCCTCTCCGCCTTCCTCTTCTCCTTCCTCCTGCTCCTCTTCCTCCTTCTCTCCTTCCTCTCCCGCTTCACCCGCCTTCACACCGCCCTCCTCCCCTCCCCTCCTCCCTCACCTCCATCCACCACCCCTCCTTCCTCCTCTCCTCATTAACTCTCAACTCCTGCTTCCTGCTCCCTCCTCCGTCTCCTCCTATCACTTAGCCACACCTCTTTCCTCCCTTATTTTGGCCTCCCCCTCCTCTCCTCTTCCTTACTCTCCTCTCCCTTCCTGTCCTCTTTCCTTCTCCTATTCTCCCCTCTTTCCCCTCTATCCTTTACTTCATCCTTCCTTCGGGCTTCCTCCTCCCCTCCTCTGTTCCCACCTCCTTCCTCCTCCCTCTTCCCCTCCATTTCAGTCTTTCTTTCCTCTTCCTTTCCCTCATCTCTTTCCTCCCTCCTCCTTCCTCCTCCTCCACCTCTTCTTCCTCTTGCACTTTCTCTCTCATCTTATCCCTTTCCAACCATCCCCTAACCCCCTCTTCTCCTTCTTCCTCTAACCCCCTCTTCTTCCTCTCGTTCTTTCTCTCTCATCCTATCCTTCTCCAATCCCCCCTCCTGACCTCCCCCCCCCCCAATATAGACCCCCTTATCTCTATCCTGCCTATCCAACCCTATATCCCCAACTAGTCACTCCGCATTACCTTACTGTATCCCCTCCATTCTCCTCGTCTCCACCTTTTCCCTTTTACCCTTATCCTCCTTGTATGCTTATCCCAACATCTATCTATCCATCTATCTCCACTTATCTCTGTCCAGAACCCCTTCTCTAACCCACTATCCCCATCCCCCCAACCTCGAAAGTCAACCATGTTTCATGTTTCTTGCATCTCCTCCTTCTCATCGTGCCTCTCTCCCTTTCCTTCGTTTCTTTCTCTTCTCCCTCTCCTTATCTTTATTTTTCCCCTTCCCTTTCCCCCAATTTTCCTCTCCCTCTTAGCTTTCCCTTTCGCTCAACCTATCAACCTCTCTCTCTCTATCTATCTGTCTATCTATCTATTCAACCTATCAACCTCTTTCTCTCTATCCATATATCTGTCTATCTATTATTTATCTCTATCTGTCTATCTATTTATCGCTCTATCTCTCTCTACCCTTTCTCTCACTTTCCCTTCGGTGCCACCCCCCCTCCCCCTTTCCCAATACCCCCAGTCCCCCTTCCCTTACCCCATAGCCACCCCACCCCCTCTCCCTATTCCTCTCTCCCCCCCACTTCCTTTCAACCTCCCCTCTTATTTTCTCTTTAATCCGACTCCCTCTCCCCCTTTTCATCCTCTTTAATTTATCTTCCCCCATACCCCCTTCCTTCCCTTTCCCCACCCTCTTCCCACCCACCCTCTCACCCCCTCACCCCATTTTTCCTTCCCTCACCCACCCTTCACCCCGTCCCATCCCTCATCCCCCATCCCCCTCCTTCCTACCACCCTTTCCCCCCCTCACTCTCCCCACCCATCCCTCTTCACTACCCCCCCATCCACCATCTCCTCCACTCTCCCCTCACTCTTCACCCCCCATCCAAAATACCCTCCACTCCCCCCACTCTTCACCCCCCATCCACCATCCCCTCCACTCCCACCCCACCCTTCACCCCCCATCCACCATCTCCTCCACTCCCCCCAGCCTTTCACCCCACATCCCCCTCACCCCATCCCCCCCCCCTCTCTCTCTCCCCCACTTTACCCCGTAACACGAACAAGGCCCTCCGCTCATGTTTTATTCACAGCTGATTCCTCCAACACATAAGTCCTCCCAGATCTCGCTCTCTTTGTCTGTCTGTCTGTTTGACTGTCTCTCTCTCTCTCTCTCTCTCTCTCTCTCTCTCTTTCTTTCTCTCTCTCTCTCTCTCTCTCTCTCTCTCTCTCTCTCTCTCTCTCTCTCTCTCTTTCTTCTCTCTCTATCTATCTATCTGTCTATATTTTTATACATCTGTCTATCAATCAATCAATCAATCAATCTATCAATCTATCTATCTATCTATCTATGTATCTATCTATCTATCTATCTATCTATCTATCTATCTATCTATCTATCTATCTATCTATCTATCTATCTATCTATCTATCTATCTATCTATCTATCTATCTATCTATTATCTATCTATCTATCTATCTATCTATCTATCTATCTATCTCTATCTATTTCTATATATTCATCTATCTATCTATCTCTACCTCTACCTACCTATCTCTATCTATCTATCTATCTCTATCTATCTATCTATCTCTATCTATCTATCTATCTATCTATCTATCTATATTTATCTCTCTCTCTCTCTCTCTCTCTCTCTCTCTCTCTCTCTCTCTCTCTCTATATATATATATATATATATATATATATATATATATATATATATATATATATATATATATGTATATATATATATATATATATATATATATGTATATATATATAAACGTATATATATATTTATATATATATATATATATATATATATATATATATATATATATATATATATATATATATATATATATATATACTATCTCTCTCTCTCTCTCTATCTATCCATCTTTATCTAACATCACCCTCTCTCTTTCTCTCTCTCTCTCTCTCTATCTATCTATCTATCTTTCTATCTATCTATCTATCTATCTATCTATCTATCTATCTATCTATTTATTTTTATCTTTATCTTTATCTTTATCTTTATCTTTATCTTTATCTTTATCTTTATCTTTATCTTTATCTTTATCTTTATCTTTATCTTTATCTTTATCTTTATCTTTATCTTTATCTTTATCTTTATCTTTATCTTTATCTTTATCTTTATCTTTATCTTTATCTTTATCTTTATCTTTATCTTTATCTTTATCTTTATCTTTATCTTTATCTTTATCTTTATCTTTATCTTTATCTTTATCTTTATCTTTATCTTTATCTTTATCTTTATCTTTATCTTTATCTTTATCTTTATCTTTATCTTTATCTTTATCTTTATCTTTATCTTTATCTTTATCTTTATCTTTATCTTTATCTTTATCTTTATCTTTATCTTTATCTTTATCTTTATCTTTATCTTTATCTTTATCTTTATCTTTATCTTTATCTTTATCTTTATCTTTATCTTTATCTTTATCTTTATCTTTATCTTTATCTTTATCTTTATCTATCTTTATCTTTATCTTTATCTTTATCTTTATCTCTCTCTCTCTCACGCCCTTCAGGACCACCCCCCTCCCCACGCCCTTGGAACGCGAGCTTTACATTTTTATTCTATCAAAACGATGCTGCAGAAGGACGCTGACGTTGTGCTTGCGTGGTATCTTTTTTTCGTTTTTATTTTTGTTGTTGTTGTTAATTTGTCTTTTTATTTTTATTTTTTGTGTGTGTGTTTTTTTGTTTTTTTTCTTGCTTTTCTTTTCTGTGGTCTTTGCGTTTGTATATCTCTTTCTTTCCCTTTCTCTGTCTCTGTTTATTCATCGATTCATCAGCCTATCTGTAAACTATTAATCTGTCTTTCTATCTAATTGTCTGTCTGTCTGTCTGTCTGTCTATCAACCTATCAGTTTTCCATACTATCTGTTTATCCATCGATCGATCTATCCACCAATCTATCAGTCTATCAGTCTATCTGTCAATATTTTTGTCTATCTGTCTATCTGTCAATTAATCTGTATTTCTATTTACTTAACTATGCGTCTGTCTATTTGTCTGTCCGTCTGCCTGCCTGTCTGTCTGTCTGTCTGACTATCTATCAATTTATCACTCTAAAATATACCAATCTATTCGTTTATCAGCCTATCACTTTATCTATCTATTGATCTATTTACTGATCGGTCAGTCTATAAACCACCAGTCTATCAATCTGTATATCTGTCTTTTTCTATATTTGTTTATTAGTGCTTGCATACTGTGGCTTAATTCCTTATTCTTTATTTTTTAACTGATTTTTTTCTTACCTTTTTTCTCTTTATATACTTTTTTGCCTTTTTCCTTGGCTTCTTGCTTTCCTTGTTTTATTCGTTCATTATTTATTTGTTGTCCTCGCTTGTTTAAATAAAGAAAATTGAGAGAAAATGGAAATAAAAGGAGAGAAATAGGAGAGATATGAAGAGAAAGGACAATAAAGAGAAAAATACAACAAAAAAAGAAACAAAACAATATCAACAACGTCAGGAATACCAGGGATAAGGAAGAAGAAACAGAACAACAATAAAAACAAAACAAAAAAATCAGCAAAACCTATACACCTCCGACAAAACTCTACGGAACAAAAACCCAACATTCAACTAACTATCGGAAACAGATCTTGGACTCGCTAGCATGTTCGCTTCCATTCCGTGTCGTGTTATCGGGGTTATTGAGGGGAGTGAGGCTAATCAGAGTTATCAATGGCAGCAGTGCAAATGCAAGGTAGAACATTAACCTTGGTAATTATGGCTTTTATAACCCTCCCTCCCTCTCCTTCCCCATCCCCCCCTCTCTCCTTCTCTCTCTCCTTCTCCTCCTCCCTGTTTCTCTACGTCCGCTGTTCCCTCTCTGTCCTTCCCGCTTCCCCTCTTTCCTCCCCTCTCCCTCTCTTCTTCCCTCTCCCCTCTCTCTCCCTTCTCTCTCCTCCTCCCTCTCCCTCTCTCTCTCTTTCCCTTTCTCACTCTCTTTCCCTCTCCCATTCTCTCTTCTCCCCTTCCCCTTCTCTCTTTCCCTCTCCCCCTCTTTCCTTCCCTTTCCCCCTCTCTCTCTTTCCCTTTCTCACTCGTTCCCTCTCTCATTCTCTCTCCTCCCCTTCCCCCTTTTTCTTCTTCCCTTTCCTCGTCTCTCTCCTCCCCCCCCCTCCTCTTTAACTCTCTCCCCCCTCTCTTTCCCTCTCCCTATCTCTCTTTCGCTCTCACTCTCTTTCCATCTCCCATTCTCTTTCCTACCCTCTCTCCTTTCCTCCTCCCCTGCAGGTGATTAAAGGCAAAAGGATTCCTGGATTTTATTGTATTTCTCTTTTTCGTTGTAGTGGAGGGGAGAATGTAGTATTGGTTATGGCAATATTGGTAATTGATAATTGAATTATTGTTTATGATTATTATGATTCTGTTGTATAAGTGCGAAAATCTGTAATGATGATATTACTATTGATATTACTAATAAGGAAGTATTAATGATGATGATTGTGAAATAGTAATAATGATAATAATTATAATTATAAATATAAATAATATCACACATAATACTAATGATGTTATCAAAATCTAATAAATGCTATAATACAAAATGACTGTGATAATGACAATGATAATGATGTCCATGGTAATGATAATGATGCAGACAAAAATAATCATAACACTGATAATGACAGCATGGCGACTGTGGTCATTTCAACGAGTCACAGTGAGAGAGTCGGTGGTCTGGTTCCTTGGTTCTATCTTTAATCTAATTCTGTTTAATCTTATTTCATTGTTTTCAAAAACATATATCTGCTCTGTGACACGTTTCAGGTAACTCTCAAATTTTGTAATGCATCTGCCACTGAACTATGCAGTGATCTAGGCCTACGCTTTGCAATTCAGCAAATTTATTTTTAAAAATGCTCTTCTCCAAAATTTAAGAGTCGGTATTCTCTAGACTGCAAATCGAAGTGGGAAAAGTTGTATTCTCACACATGCCGTATTTTTCCAAATGTGAAGGATTTGCCATTCTGACTGTGGTATAATGATTATGATAATTATAACAATGATATTGGTAACTGTAGTAGACATGATAAAAAATAATAAGATCAGTAATGATAATGATAGTAACAACAACAAAGTGATATTGCTAAGAATATTATTGATTTGAACAACAAAATAAAATACTGACACTGAATGAAAATAGTAATATCAAATAATATTTGCTACAGCACTAAAGATCATAAGTGACATCAAAAAAACAATGAAATTAACAATATTGTAATTAATTAAAATAACAATATCGACTCTGATGATAATATCAATAACAATAACAATTGTTGTAGCAATAAAGTAACCGAAAAAAATGTATATATCACAAGAACCCTGTTTCATTGCAGTTAATGATGGTGTTCTACTGTTTGGTACTAGTGTGTATGTTGAGCAGGGAAGCTCATCAAACTTTTTTAGTCAATACAATAAATTAGAGTAAGGACTCATTAAAATACACATTGGAACGTAGAACACATGCCCAATAACTACCAACTCAGACAGAAATTTCTACAGAGTGAAACACAAACGCGGGTGCACTGATTAACACTGTAATCGAAGGCCTCCTCCTCTCTCACCCGACTTTTGACACCAACTGAACGAAACTCAGAGGATATCGGCCCTCAGCAGGTTTATCCATTGGTGGCAGCGGTGGGATTTGGGATTCAACACCAGGGCTCAGGAGAGGCTGTTGAGCTGTCGGATGGAGCTTCCTTGATGAGACTCTGTTCCGCGTGTTCAGTCTGACTATTTGGGAGGGTTGCTTGTTCGCCTGAGACTAGGTTGAAGATTATAAACAGAACATTTCTAAGAGTACTAACGGGTATTATGACTTGTTTCCCTTTGTTACGTTGTTCAGTGCTGATGGTAGAAAGAGTAGTATTTAACAAAGAATATGTATATTTACACATTCAGCCCGAAGGAACCATAACCCTTTGGTATTCCCTTTGGAAAAGTCCCTTTCCCAAGCCACCATCATTACTCTCTTCTAAAATACAGTTTTTGACTGGGAATCGGTCAGGATTGGTCACTGTAGCCTGACCTCTCATTAGCATATTTTTAAACAGATCAAAAGTTGTGTCAAGAAAACCTATCTGTCATGAACAATAACACTACAGGAAATACAGGGCTAAACGACATAATCATTGTACTCAGACATGAACACAGGATCTGTTCTGATGAAATTGATTAATTCTCAAACACCAATAAATAGGGAATCACTATTCACTACGTTATAAATATTGAAATTATGGTAATGGCAGTAATGATATAAGCAACATTGATATCCTTAGTCCTCTTATTATTATTGTTCCTGTTGTTAATAATGATACTAAATATAAGTCACCAGTAGATATTTTGATTATGCAGATTATAGTAATCTAAAGGATACTGAAAATAACCATGGTCATAAGAGTGGAAATAACTGTACCATAACAATATCTATGACAATGACACATTCTGAGAGCGATATGGAAAATGTTGATTTAAAAGTTATCTTGTTGAACACAACAGTTGGATAATAACATCATCAGAAGTCAAACAAATGAAAATATGGAGAGAAAAAATCAGTAATGATGAAAACAATAAAAGTTAAAATATGATCATTATAACGAGGAGGATGATAATGATTATGATAGTGTTATCAACAACAATGAGGATAATGATATGAATGATATTATCAATGACAAAGACGATAACAGCAACAATCAAATGATAATAATAAGGATAGCAATAACAATGTTAAAAACAAAACACCAATAATAACAATTGATAATGATTTCACAGATATTTTCAAAAGTCCCAGGAAAAATAGGAAGACCTCTCTAGTCTAAGCAAAGTCGCTATGTTGACGCCGCCTTTAGCAAAGTTTGCGTTGCAACAAAGCTCAAGTGACGTAAGAGAATATGACACCTTCAATACACGTTGCAAAGAGCGTGCAATATAGCTAGCATCGCCACCATTATCATTAGTGTAATTTCCTGCATTACTCAACCTCTTGGTTCTGCAACCTTGAGAAAATTCAGTAACAATTAGTTGAATTGAGTGATTAGAATATCATGAATAACAAGCTGAATCAATTTATTACTATAGTAAGTTAAGTTTAATTAAGTTATGGAATGAGAATAAGTTAAATTGAGTGATTAGAATATCATGAAGAACAAACTGAATCAATTGATTACTATAGTAAGTTAAGTTTAAATAAGTTATGGAATGAGAATAAGTTAAATTTAGTCATAGAATGAGAATAAGTTAAAGTAAGTTATAGAATGAGAATAAGTTGAATTGAGTGATTAGAATATCATGAAGAACAAACTGAACCAATGGATTACTATAGTAAGTTAAGTTAAATTAAGTTATAGAATGAGAATAAGTTAAATTAAGTGGTTATAATTGAATGAAAAATATGTTAAATCAAATTATTACAATAAGATGGAAAATAAGTTAATTCAAGTGATTTAAACAGAATGAAAAATGAGTTAGATTAAATAATTTGAATAGAATGAAAAGTAAGTTGAATTGATTAGAATAGATTAAAGAATAAGCCATATTAAGTTGTTACAGTAGAATAAAAAATGTTAAGTGATTAGAATAGAATGAAATATAAGTTAACTTAGATTCTTAGACTTCAATAAAAAATAAAGTAAATTAAATCATTACAACAGAAAGAGAAATAAGATACATCAAGGGATTCGAATCGGATGAAATGTAAGTTAAAATAAGTGATTGCAAAATGAAAAACAAGTTAAATCAAGTGACAATCCCCTCTCTCTCCTCACCCACTTCCCTCGTCCGAATCCCCGGAATTCTGTCCACGCAGCACACGAAATCGAATTAGTCACGAATTTCCTTTTAAGTCAAGAATCACGGATCGGGATAAGCTACTCCAAGCCAAAGGATGTGTTCGGCTCACTCGGGTATCACTCAGGGCCTGCTTCTCCATTTGTCAGTCTGGTTCTCTGGTTCTCTGGTTCTCTGGTTCTCTGGTTCTCCCTCGTGTCTGCGTCTGTCTGTCTGCGCGTGTCTAGATGGGTTCGTGTGTCTGGGTTTCTCTCTTTATTACTGTTTGTGGTGGGGTGGGGGGGGGGGGGAGTTTTATTTGCGTGTGTGTGTGAAGGGGGGGGAGTGTAAAAATGAATATGGGGTATCTCGAAGGTTATTGATATGTCTGATTTAAATTCTTTCTTTCTTTCTCGTTCTCTCTCTCTTCTCTCCCTCCTCTCTCACCTCTCTCTCTCTCTCTCTCTCTCTCTCTCTCTCTCTCTCTCTCTCTCTCTCTCTCTGTCTCTCTCTCTCTCTCTCTCTCTCTCTCTCTCTCTCTCCTTTCATCTATCTCCCTTTCTCTCTTCTCTCTCACCCCTCTTCCTTTCTCTTTCTCTCCTCTCTCCCTACTTCTTCCCTTCTCACTCTCACTCCTCTCTCCCTACCTCTTCCCTTCTCACTCTCCTCCTCTCATCTTCTCTCCTCTCTCACCTCCTCTCCCCTTTCTCTGTTCTCTACATGTATATATATAAATACCCTTCTACATGTCATAATTTCACCCCCACATCCATATCGACGTCATGTTTCGAAATATTAAAGCAGCAAAAATATACCCCGGTTTCAGAACCTTTTACACCTATCTTAACCCGGCGCTATTCTTGTATTTGTTTATTTTTTTATTCCTGTATTTATTTATTTTTTTATTCCTGTATTTATTTATTTAGTAATTCATGTATTTATTTATTTATTTATTCCTGTATTTATTTATTTAGTAATTCATGTATTTATTTATTTATTTATTCCTGTATTTATTTATTTTTTTATTCCTGTATTTATTTATTTATTTATTCCTGTATTTATTTATTTATTAATTCCTGTATTTATTTATTTATTTATTCCTGTATTTATTTATTTATTTATTATGATGTATTTATCCTCAACTTCAATAAACCGTGAGTGAAGTGGAGAAAAAAAAACTTCAGGTAAATTTAACTCGTTTTCCTCAAGACAGTTATTCGTTATCATTACTTCAATATTTTGATAAAATCACGGTAATAAGGTAAATGCTCATTTCATATTTCTAAATGAAGGCTTATGTGTTTATGAATTATTGATGCGGGGAGAAAATAGTCGAAACATGTTAAATTGAAATGGAATATGGAGCTCGAATCAGAAATTAAGACGTAGATTTTTTTTTTTTTTTTGAGAGAGAGAGAGAGAGAGAGAGAGAGAGAGAGAGAGAGAGAGAGAGAGAGAGAGAGAGAGAGAGAGAGAGAGAGAGAGAGAGATTCGTATGTGAAGAATATCGAAGAATGATTGAATGATTATTATTACCTCATTTTTCGTTAGTTCTTTAAATTATCATTTTCCTGTGGTAATGATAATATAAGTATTTATGATAGTAATAGAGGTAATAGTAATGGTAATGATAATAACAAGGATAATAAAAACAATAATATTAATGATAATGATCATTATAATGATAATTATAACAACAATAATAATATTGATAATAACAATAACAAAATTGATAATAACAGTAATTATAATGATAATAATATTAATAATGATAAAAAAAATGATAAGGAAAATAATGATGATGATATTAATAAAGCAGGATATCCAATTATAATTATTTTTTATAAAATCTAATACGAAAAAAGAAAATAGAATTTCTAACTATTTCATCAAACTTTCAAAATTTAAATGTCACATATTTTTCATTTCCACGAAAATATCAAACGTTCATTTAGTGAAGTATTTAATTATCACTAATGATTTGGTAATTACTCGTCGTATTATTGCTGTTTTATTCGAGTAAATGAAACAATTACAGTGCCATTATCTTTATTATTTGTTTCCATTGGCATTGTTGTTGGCACTATCATTATCATCATTATTAGTAGTATGCAGTAGCTGTATTATTACCATTATCATTATTGTCATCATCAATATCATTATTATTATCATTAATATTATTATTATCATTATCAGTATCATTATTATCATTATCAATATCATTATTATCATTATCAATATCATTATTAGCATTATCAATCTCATTATTAGCATTATCAATATCATTATGATCATTTTCATTATAATCAATACTACTTTTGTATTATCATTATCATTATCTTTATTATTAATACTATCATTATTGTTGTTATTTTACCATTATTTTTATCTCATTATTATTATTATTATTATTATTATTATCATTATTATTATGATAATAAATAACTGTCTTTATCATTATATTTGCTGTTGATGTTGTACTAATTATCATTATCATGATCGTTAATATCATCATCATCATCATCATCATCATCGTTATTATCATTATTATTATCATTACAAGTACTATAGTTATTATTATTATTATATTATTACAGCTATAACTATTGCTATTAC
>NC_091552.1:10084988-10089988 GCF_042767895.1 Penaeus vannamei
TCCCTATCCCCCTCTTTCTATTCCCTCAACCCCCTTCTCCCCCTCCCCCTCCCCGCCCTTCCAACCCTCCCTTTCCGTGTCCTCCCTTCTTACCCCCTCCCCTCCCCCTTTCCACCCCCTCCCCTCACACTTTTCCTTCTCCCCCTTCTCTCCCCCTCCTCTCTTTTACCCCCTTCCCCCTCTCCCCCCTCCCCCTTTACCCCCTTGCCCCCTCTCCCCACCTCTCCCCCTCTCCCCCTTCTCCCCTCTCCCCCTCTCCCCCTCCCCCTTTACTCTCACTCCCCTCTAAGCCCTAACTTCTGCTCTTCATTACCGCTCCAGTAGACTAACTTTCCCTAATCATGTAAGCCCAAACTTTTCGAAAATTCTGATCCCGGTTTAAACATCGCTAGCGTGACCTAGAATGACCTTAGTGTAATAGCAGTGAAAGGGCATTTGCTAGGAGGAGCTTTAGGGCGATTGCAAGTGGATCTGAGGATTGTCAGGAGGGAAGGGAAAGCAATGAGTGTAAACGGATTCATGTTGATAAATGTAGAGATTGGTATGAATGAGGAGGAATGTCTTCACAGTGCGAGAGGTGTAGAATGCGTCTCTTGTGTTGTGAAGATGTTCATTCTAATTCATATTCTTTTTTCATACAGCAGAGAGCAATAGTTGATGTTGTTTTGTTTGTTTTTGTCCTGGTTTCCTTTCGTTTATTTGTGTGACTTAAATTATATGTTGATTCTAATTTCCGAGATCATTTTTATTATTAGTGGTGATGTTTGTAAGTCTGGATACTGTGATAGTATTGGTAGTATCATTGTTGTTGTTAATAATGAGGAGAATTTTGGATAGGAGGCTGGAATATGCAGGAAAGGTTTTTGTTTTCTCTCTCTCTCTCTCTCCCTCTCTCTCTCTCTCTCTCTCTCCCTCTCTCCCTCTCTCCCTCTCTCCCTCTCTCTCTCTCTCTCTCTCTCTCTCTCTCTCTCTCTCTCTCTCTCTCTCTCTCTCTCTCTCTCTCTCTCTCTCTCTCTCTCTCTCTCTCTCTCTCTCTCTCTCTCTCTCTCTCTCTCTCTCTGCCTAAGTTCACGCCATGTCGGGAGCTCAAACTATCAGACGCAAATTAGCACAAGTTTGTCTTTTTTCTTCCTCTCTCTCCGTTCTTCTCTGTCTTCTCCTGAGCAAGAAAAAGAATTCAAGAAGGAGAAAGTTCCTGAACATCAGCATTTAGTAATTTCGTAACAAAAATTAAAAGACAACACGACGAACCAAAGGACAACATTTGCAAGGAACGAAAGATAGAACAAAAACATAGAACGAAGACCGGAAAAACGTCGAGAGAGAGAGACATGCACTCCGCTTAGACAACGAAGCATATGCTCCTTGCTAGGCGGTCTGGGAATCAATAGTCTTATGCTGTATTGTGCCATCCACTGCGCATGCGGAACCAGCTACAGTGAACCAGGGTGTTTGTAGGACGTATTTTTCTCTCGTGATTCTGAAAGAGGATATATAGAGGATGGTGTTTATATATGGTGTAAGTTCTGAGTTATTTCTGGAATGGTGTATGGGTTTATATTTGGTGTAACTTTAGTCATTTCTGGGATGTATAGGAGATGGTTTTATATGTTTTGTAAATTTGCAGCTATTTCTGGAGTGGTATATAGACGAAGGGTCAATATATATATTTTTCTGGAATAGTATGATTATTTTCGATATGTTGTAGATTTAGATATATTTTATATGGTTTTAAGTATGTTTTTTTTCTGTTGTATAGATGATGGTTTTATATATTTCTATTTCTGGAGTAGTATACAGATGAGAGTTCTTTACATTTTTTTTCTGGACTGGTATATAAATGTATGTTTATTTGTGATAAAGATTCATAATCATATCTAGAATGACATGTAGATGATGGGTTTATATTCTATCTAAATTTGATGATGAGTTTATATATGAAAAAAAAATCATTTATATCTGAAATGAGATAAATACATGATAGGTTTATATATGAAATGAAGTCAGTTATTTCTGAAGCAGCATATATAGATGATGAGCTTATATGTGATATAAAATGTATATATCAAATGTAGATAATAACTTTGCATTATATGATATAGAGTCACAGTCATTTCTAAAGTGAGATATAAAGATGATGGGTTCCTGTATGATGTTGATTCATAATCATTTATGAAATAGCATCTGTAGTTGATGGTCTTACATATATGACATAACATTATAAATATTGCAATACAAATAATAACCGTGATTAGCCAACTTTGCAGCAAAGTAATTACTAGCACTAAGGAAATTAAATTCATATAGAGATAGATAGATAAATAGATATTTCTGTTTGTGTGTCTGTATGTATATGTATTTATGTAAGCATGTATGAATATGTATATGTGTGTGTGTGAGTACATATATATATATGTATGTATATATATATATATATATATATATATATATATATATATATATATATATATATATATATATATATATATATATATATATATATATACATATATTTATGTATAAGTATATATATGTATTTATATATGTGTGTGTGTTTGTGAACGAATGTGTGTGTGTGTGTGTGTGTGTGTGTGTGTGTTCGTATATAAGGGTGAGACCATTGTATTCAATTCTTATGATTTTTATACCTGCTTTCTTCAGAATCAACATATATTAAATAATGGGATATTATGGAAATCTCCACAAGTGCAAGCTGTAGAACATAAAAGAGAACATTTGTGTTCTCAATACACAGCAAGAAAACGGAGGGCTGGAGAGACGAGGAATCCTAATAAGCTCTCTCTCTCTCTCTCTCTCTCTCTCTCTCTCTCTCTCTCTCTCTCTCTCTCTCTCTCTCTCTCTCTCTCTCTCTCTCTCTCTCTCTCTCTCTCTCTCTCTCAAAACACATACACATACTCGCCTCTCTCTCTCTCTCTCTCTCTCTCTCTCTCTCTCTCTCTCTCTCTCTCTCTCTCTCTCTCTCTCTCTCTCTCTCTCTCTCTCTCTCTCTCTCTCTCAAACACATGTACATACTCTCTCTCTCTCAAACTCTCTGCTGCCTCTCTCTCTCTCTCTCTCTCTCTCTCGCTCTCTCTCTCTCTCTCTCTCTCTCTGCTCTCTCTGCTCTCTCTCTCTCTCTCTCTCTCTCTCTCTCTCTCTCTCTCTCTCTCTCTATCTCTCTATCTCTCTTTCTTTCTGTCTCTCTCTCTCTTTCTCTCTCTCGCTCTCTCTCGCTCTCTCTTTCTTTCTTTTTTCCTCTCTCTCTGTCTCTGTCTCTCTCTCTCTCTCTTTCTCTCTCTCTCTCTCTCTCTCTCTCTCTCTCTCTCTCTCTCTCTCTCTCTCTCTCTCTCTCTCTCTCTCTCTCTCTCTCTCTTTCGCTTTCTCTCGCTCTCTCTCCCTCTCTCTATCTATCTATCTATCTCTATCTCTAACTACCATTCTACAGACAGGCAGACATACAGACTGAACGATTTATGCGTAAATATGTTATAAATAGATAAACAGATAGATAGGCAGTCTGAGAGATAGACAGATCTATGAATACATAACGACACCAAGAAATTAATGACAAAGCATAAATTAAATACTCAGGTATATTCTTATTAATTCGTCTACCTGGAATTGCTGGCATAAAATTCTTAAATAGATTCCATTCTTTGTTGTTTAAAGCCTGTTTGATCTTTTTGGATTTGTTTTATTTTTTGTTTTTGTCTGTTTGTTTGCTTGATTGTGTGTTCAAACAATAATTCTACTGTAAAATCATGGTTTTGTGTCTTGAATATACTTGAATATCCACACAAAAAAAACGTTCTTTATCGTTCTGGTCAAGAATCTACTCAAGAGTTTAAACTTTCTCGAAGCATGTCTCAAGGATTTTATGAACTTGGAAGAAAAAGCAAATAAGAAATTCAAAAACTTGAGCGAAAATCTGTATTGTTTAAGGTTGCGGAAACATTGGAATTTTTCCTGGTACGATTTTTTTTCTTTCTTTTTTTTTTTGTCTTTTGGGCGGGGTGACGGCATCAGGTTAGAACTAAATAAAAAAGGAAAAAACTATATAATTCACTTTATCCTAAGACTTCTGGATACATACAAGACGCTTTACTTATTTCCTCTATCCTCTACAGACAGAATTGCTACAAACCTATTAACAAATGTACATTCCACTGAGAATTTACAGTCACATTTTTCCCAGTAACAATTCCAGTCGCAGTGACAAAAAAACCCACAGCCATTTTTTTTTCTCTCTCTCTCATGTCCAGTGTCCACTAGCATACCACTTGACGAGCCGGAAAAATGGATACACTCGAGCAAATATTGTTACGGGAACAGCCAGAGTTCCGTGTTGACATTTCTCTGTCGTAACCGATCCTGGGGACGTCCCTTGCAGCCGCTGTAGCACTGCACCCTCTGCTCATTTCGCTTAGTCTACTTAGTCTCCCTTAAGCTCCCTCCAAGGCTATCCTATTCCTCTTAGTCTCTATTCCCCTCTCCTCACCCAGACCCCCTCCCATTCGGCTCATTCTCCTCAGTGTGTCTCCTCACTTGACTCATTTATCTCCGTTGAGAGTCTTGAGGCTCCGGGTGGCGGTGGCAGGCAAGGTCCTCTCTAAACTGTCAGATCCTATCGCTCTTCTCTCCCTTTTCCTTCCGCATTCCTTACTTCCATTCCCTCCCTTCCTTTCCTTTTGTACTCCCCTTCCTCCTTCCCCTTCCCTCCACCCTTTCCTTCTCCCCTTCTTTCTTCTTCCCCTTCCCTCCCCCCTTTCCCTTTCCATTTTCCCTTCTCCCTTATTCCCTCCTTCTTCCCTCCCCTCTCTTTCCCTCCTTCTTCCCTCCCCCCTCTTTTCCCTTCTCCACTTCCACCGCATTTCCTTCCCTTCCCTTCCCTTCCTCCGTTTCCCACTATACCGTCTACCCCCACCCCTTTCACTGTCCCCTCCCCCTCTCCCCTCCCTCCCATCCTAAACAGAATTCTGGTTAACCTGCAGAGGCGAGAG
>NC_091552.1:10122488-10124988 GCF_042767895.1 Penaeus vannamei
CTAAACTAAATGAAAAAAGAGAAGTAAAAGCTAAACGCATCGAAAGATTCACATTTTACAAAAAAAAAAAAATTCATATCTTACAAAAAAAGATTCACAACATCTTACAAAAAAAAATTCACAGCATCTTACAAAAAAGATTTACATCTTACAAAAATGATTCACATCTTACAAAAAAAATCACAATATCTTACAAAAAATCACATCTTACAAAAAAGATTCACAACATCTTACAAAAAATAAAAGATTCACAACACCTTGCAAAAAAATAGATTCACATTTAAAAAAACACAACTTACAAAACACCTTGCAAAAAAATCACAACATCTTACGTTAAAAAATCACATCTTGCAAAAAAAGATTCACAACACCTTACAAAAAAAGATTCACAACATCTTAATAAAAAAAAGATTCACAACATCTTACATAAAAAAATCACATCTTACAAAATTCTTGAGTTATCATCGACCGGAAATGAGTGAGTGAGTGAGTCCTATCAAACGCACATCCGCCGCCAGCCTCTATACACTCGGCCCTACTCTTCTCTCTTAGACATGGGCTACTAGCTGCTCTGGGGGCTCTCGTCTGTTTTGTAAGCGTGTGGAGAACCAATAGAAGAAAAGGTATGTGTTGTGTTTTGTGTGTGTGTGTGTTTTTTTGTGTGTGTATTTTTTTTAAGGTTGTTGTTTTATCGGTTGGTAGTTGTTGTTGGTTTAGATTTGGATGGGGTGTCTCTGTACCTTCTTTCTCTCTTTCTCTTTCTCCCTCGCTATCTCTCTCTCTCTCTTTCTCTCGATTTAGCTCTTTCTCCCTCGCTATCCCTCTCTCTATCGCTATCCCTCTCTCTCTCTCTCTCTCTCTCTCTCTCTCTCTCTCTCTCTCTCTCTCATTCTCTCT
This sequence comes from Penaeus vannamei, assembly GCF_042767895.1. NCBI lineage: Eukaryota > Metazoa > Arthropoda > Malacostraca > Decapoda > Penaeidae > Penaeus > Penaeus vannamei. The sequence continues at coordinate 10,123,386 of NC_091552.1, forward strand.
CTCTCTCTCTCTCTCTCTCTCTCTCTCTCTCTCTCTCTCCCTCTCTCTTTCTCTCTCTCTCTCTCTCTCTCTCTCTCTCTCTCCTATCTATCTGTTTATCTATTTATCTATCTATTTATCCCAAACATTCTTTTATCGATATCTATGTTTAGTTATCGATCTATTGCCAATCTATTGCCAATCTCTGCATTTATAAATTGGTCCATCGATTTTTATTTTTGTCTTAGTATCTGTGTAAAGTTAAGTAATCACTGCGTTTTGTACTTTTTTTCTTTTTATCTGAATTATTAGATTTATCCCAAGTTGTAAAATTCATTGTGAGTACGTTCATTCATTGCTAGATAAATACACGTCGTATATACAGCATATGTTATGTGTTTACCGTCGTGTGTCCACTTTTATTTGTGCAGTGGGTGTGGTTTCCCTTTTATTTCTCTTTCTCCATACCTCCCTCATCTCTCCATTACTGTGTTCTTAGCTCTTCCCATAACTATTCCTTGTCTGCTCCTCATAAAGAAGTCTCCTCATAATCCGCTTTGATATACTCTCATAACCATTATGCTTCTCCTCATAGCATAAACTTTCCCCTTCTGCTTCACTCTCGCCTCATCCTCAATCTTCATTTCCTATTCTTTCTTCCCTCGTGCCTTGTCCCGTCTTCCTCGTGTCTTCATTCCTCATCCCTGATCTCTCTTCTCTCGTTCTTCACTCCTCATTCTCACTCCCTCATCACCATCCATTTTCCCTCATTCCCCAACTTTCATTTCTAACTCTCCTTCTTTGATGTCTCACTACCCATCCTCCCTTCCCTCTCTCCCCTTCCTCGCCCGTCTCTTCTCCCCTCATCCTTCACTCCCTCTCCTTATCCCTCCTGTCTCTCTCACCCTTCACTCCTTTCTCCTTCTGCCTCACTCCACTTCCCTCCTACTCCCTACATTCTGACCCTCTTCCTCATCACATCCCAACTCATTCATCCGTCATACCGTCTTCCTCATTCCTTCCTCCTCCCCTTTCTTCACCCCCACCTCACACCTCCTCACCACTCACCTTACGCCGCCTTCTTCCCTTCTCCCTCACACCATCTCCCTCCTTCACCCCACACTCTGCACTCTTCCCTCTTCTCTCACCACATCTTCGAACTTATTCACTGACCCCTTCACCCCTCCTTCATTCTCCTTTGTCACCTTCCACCTCACATCTCTCTCATCCAACACTTCTTCCACACCTCCTTTTATTCTTCCTCGCACCCTCATCCTCACCCCCCCCCCTCTTCCTCCTCATCATCATCAATATCATTTTCACCATTATAATTACTTTTACTATCATCATTATCCCCATCACTATCATTACCATCAATATCATTTTCATCATCACAATTACTTTTATTATCATCATTGCCCCCATAATAATAATTACAATTATTACAATTACAATTACAATTATTACAATTACAATTATTATAATTACAATTATTACAATTAGAATTAGAAATATTACAATTACAATTACAATTATTACAATTAGAATTAGAAATATTACAATTACAATTACAATTATTACAATTATGAATACAACTACAATTATAATTACAATTATTACAGTT
>NC_091552.1:10152488-10172488 GCF_042767895.1 Penaeus vannamei
TTTTTTTTCTGATTTTGGGTATCTTTTTCAACTTTTTACCAATGTTGTTAGTAGAGAATCTGTATTTGGATTATACATTAAAAACCTCTATGGATGAGACCAAGAATATATTTGATTTTAAACATATTCTTAACTAGTATACTTTCATGGATATATACATGTTAAAAATGTCTTTTGCTGACTAACCTGTCATAGACATATTGAACAGATTTCTCACATTAAGTTGTTTGATTTTTAGATTGAGAAAAAGACAAATCCATTAAAGAGAACCAGATAATAAGTATAATAAATTATTTCAATTTGTGTATTCCTGTGTCAGTCATATGGAACTGTATCTTGAAGAGTTGATAACATTTTATAAATTACTTCTAGAATCTTTTTACATCTTGAAATTATATGAGAAAAAAATCATATTTCACTATCAAGAACTAAGCCTATATTGTAACATTTTTATCGCCCTACAGTAAAGGGAAAAGGAAAAGAGAAAATATAAATGAACATAGAACGAGAGGAAATGACTTGGGCCGTAGAGTGTAAGATCACCAATTTCTAAACACATTCATTCTTCAACTGTGACCTTCGACTGAGATTTGATAATATCCATTGGCCTCGGCTAGTGTGTTGTCCTTCGGATTATGATTAGCGTCATATTATTTATTAGGAATAGCGGAATGGTGCTCATAGCTTTAGATCAAAAACATTATATGGAAAGCTTTCTGTGTATTGATATGTAAATAGGTACAGCCAGTGTTAGACAGTTATAATTTTCATATTATTCCATAGTCCACTGCTTAGGAACTCCTGGTTTAAGATAACAAAAAAAAAGAAGGTTAACTGTATGGCTGTATTATTTATATGATTTTAAAACTGATGTATGTTACTTGATATTAATATGTTACAGTCCTTCTCATAAAATTTAAATCAACCTCATACAGTTTGCATGTTTGTGATTACCATTGTCATTGTCAAGTGGTTACTGATAACAGAGAGAAAAGCTTGTGATGGCAATACAACATTCATAAAACCACACTGATAGATAGAAAGTAGAGAAACGTTAATGGAAACAAAACACATGTAAAACCACACTAGGTAGGCTATGAAATGCAAAGCAAAAGGTAACCCACATTCATTTCTCAAAGTATATGGATATCCACATCAAAGAGTGCTATAGCCTAGCCTCTGCACTTCACATTCACAATAGTCAGTGAGCCTCCACCACTTTTATCCTGGTAATGTGAAGCTTTAAGAGTTCTTAGACAGTTTATTGTCGAATAAAGAAGCTATTTAAGCTCTGTTCTGCTAGAACATACTGTGCATCATCATCATTATCATCATTATTATCATTATCATCATCATCATCATCATTGTCATTATCATTATTATCATCATTATCATCATCATCACGAACTATCTTCATCATTGTTATCATCATGATTATTATTATTATTATTATACATCTTCATTGTCATCTTCATTATTATCATTATAATCATCATAGAATTTGAAAGCCAATGACAATCATAATACAGGTTTTATATTATGTTAAACCTTGACTGTTCTCCATGTAAGAAAAATAAGAAAAAAAAAATTGAAAACATAGAAAGTTTAGTAATTTGGTTTAAGCCTTCATTCTTCTGATATTTGGAGCTCATATAGACACATTATTATTTTGTGCTTCATAATCTTACTTTCATGGATTTTATTTTGTAAGAAATGGATATATTTACTGAAAGATACTCAGTCTCTCTCTCTCTATGTATATATCACCACCTGGTGAATCATCACCTTTTATTAATCATTACCACCTTTATAAATAGTCTTATAAATTCTGATACATATATATATATATATATATATATATATATATATATATATATATATATATATATATATATATATATATGTGGCTATATCCATCTCTCTCTCTCTCTCTCTCTCTCTCTCTCTCTCTCTCTCTCTCTCTCTCTCTCTCTCTCTCTCTCTCTCTCTCTCTCTCTCTCTCTCTCTCTCTCTCTCTCTCTCTCTCTCTCTCTCTCTCTCTCTCCAGGGTAGTATATGTGAATTTATGTTGATGCAATACTGTGAAATAGAGAAGAGAAACTGAATAGAAAATTTATTTATTGTGTGTGTGCATGTATTTGTATGTGTCTATCTGTCTCTACATGGTAGCATTTATGTATATTTATATGTTTATCTGCAAATGTAATTGATAGTGAATATTCCTTTTCAAAAAAAATTTCAGGGTCAGATGAATCAACACGTGAATTCATCCAGCTGCGGTACAAACTTCGCCACCTTTTTAATGGGCGAAAACATCAGTGTGAAAAGGCTTATAGGTGTGAACCTCAAGTTAATTCTTAAATGCATTTGTTGTGAATTCTCAAAAAAAAAAAAAAAAAAATGTACTGAATAAATGTGTATATATATATATCAGTAAAGAGAGATGGCAAATGGATGCTTCATTCCACTTTTTTTTTTCTTCTCTTTCTTTCAGTCGCATTGTTGAGGAACTTGGGCTAACAAATATTATAACACCAACCCAAGCCCGGAAAAAATGGTCCAATTTACTTCAGAAATATATGGTAAGTATATATAGCTATGTGTTTTATATTAGCAATATATTTGGTGATCACAGACTTTCAGTAGCCTTTTAATTGGTAATAATTTTTGTGCAGTTATTTCATAAGAATCAGAAACATAAAATTCATACTTCATAAATGCCTTTTGTAGGACATTAAAGGAGGCTACTCAACAGCCAATGCAGACTGGCCATACTTCCAAATACTTGATCAAATTGTTCCTCTTATGAGGAAAGAGAAGATCGAGAAAGTTCCGCCAGCATCCGTTGACCACAGCGACATTGAAGCCGCTCAGGAGAGTCTGCAAAGCCCCTTAACCACCCCTGTTGTAGCTGCCAGAGATCCCCTTGGTGTGACGACAGTGGAATCGGTAATGGTGTCAGCTCAGCCTTCTACACCTTCAGGGGACCAGTGCAAGACAGAGACAGCTGATGGGGAGCCTCCAAGAAAAAGAGGGAGGTATGGCATATATCACAAGTATTTTCTGGATATTTGGTGTTTATTTACAGGGATAAGTTTGAATACCAGATTATTTTCTTGGTAGGAATGATGTAAAAGCATTTGAGGATCTAACATGGCATGTTCACTTATTAATATCTATATTTTAAGAGCTTTCTTATTCAGCTTCTACTTATTGATTATTCATTATTGATGCAACACATTTTGACCAACTCTATTTCTTTATCCTGTTTCTGCTGTTGTGGTAGGAGTCGCCGTGCAGCCCAACGAGCAAGGGATAGGTGGTGGGGAGCAGTGGAGGACGATGACATGGGCTCTGACTCAACAAGCTCGGCAGTCAAAGGGGAAATATCTGGTCTCCGAATGTCAAGCAAGTCATCTGTGAGTGAGAGCCTTGACCCTACACAGATGGAGGTCCAGACTTTCCAGATGCTAGAATCTTGCTCTAATACCCTAGCAGACATCAGAGAGACACTGAAGATGCATGCTGAGCAACAGGAAAGCATCATGCAGGTTAGTGTGTAATAAAACAAGTTCTCCACATGTTTCTTTCTCTCTTTCTTTTCCTCCCTTTTCATTTGTGTCTTCTGTCATAGTTATGAATAAGTGAGACGTACTAATTACCATTCTTTTTTCCATAGAGCTTACAGCAGACAGTAGTGAGTCAGGGAAACACCATCAAGGAACTGCTGTCAACCATGACAAGCCAGAATGCAACACTGATTGCCCTCATGACACAGCTGTCAACAGGCGCTGCACCTCAGCTAGGTATTTATAATAATAGTTGTTAAGCATATAAAATTACATTGTTTTGATCATGAGGCAATTAGTGTCATAACATAGATATCATGAAACTAGATCCAGAGAACTCCCTTGGGCTGAGAAACATTGCAAATGAACTAAAAATGCAGGTAGGCCTAATATTGCATAGGATATTTATGAAGGATTTAATTTATCCACACTTAATATGATAACAAAAATACTTAATTGCATTAAAAGAGCTAAAAAAATAACCAATACTACATTTTTATTTTTATTTTTTTTATTTTATTTTATTTATTTATTTTTTTATTTTTTTTTTCCCCTCTAGTGTTCTTTTGCCAGATGCAGTTGGAAACAAATTTTTTCCAGCCTTTAAATTAGTGGCTGGAAGAAGTACCTTTTCTTTTTTCAAAACAAACTTCAACATAGAATTGTTGAAATAATTTTCCTTCTACACTCCTCTCTAATTTTTCATCATTTCCAAACCATTCAGGCATAGCTAGTGGTAGTTTCAGCCAGCAGAAGCACCGAGAAACCCAGGCGTCTCACCCTCACCAGCAGAACCAGCTCCTCTCGTCGCAACAGAATATCATCAGCGCACTTTCCCATGAGACCCAAGACTGCGAGACTTCCCTAGTTGAGAATTCAGAATTGTCAGATGATATAACAGGCTTGTAGGGGTGGGAGGCCATGTTGGTTAGGAGTGTTATCAATTTTTCGTGCCTAATATTTAGGTGTATCATGTGGGTGATTACCCCTTGGTTTGTTGTTTGCATTCTCGAGATTTGTTATGGAATTTTTTTGGTATTATGTTTGGGTGAATGTGTGAACACTAATCAGTTCACATATCAAAATAGTGAGTGACAATGTACAAAACCTGATCTGAAAATAAATGCTTTATTTTGTCCCTTTTTTTGCCTTGATCCTTCATAATGTTCACTTCCTCTGTCTCTGGTTTCTGGCTTTGTCTCTGTCATAATGCCCCAAGGTATATTTTTCTCTTAAATAATTCATCAAACAACTTCTAAACATTTCATAAATTGCCAGAACTTGCATATAAACATCTGGGTAATACCTTCAAATATCATATATTCATATAAAATGAGTACTTCCTATCTTTCATTTTATGCAACCAGGGATCATTCAATAATAGCAAGACCAGTATTTTTTTTTTTTTTCCATCATTTATGGTATCAGGGTCTTTTTTTGTTCTTATGTAGTAGCTTCTGTTTTCTACAGAAGGACTGTCCACATGATTGAGTATAACTAGGGAGGCATTGGTTCTTGAAAAGTGAGGACTAAGGACTATTCTATGATGGTGTAATGCTTTAAGGTAGGTAAGGGTATTTTCTGAATCCTTTGGAATAATTTTGATGTTTAAAAAAAGAAAAAAATCTAGCATCTGGTCTACTATCATTTCTAGCGCATGAAAACTCATTAGACAATGATAGAGCTTTACATCACAGAAACCCTCACACAGGATAGGACTTTGGTTTTAGCAGGTGGAAACGGTTACCCCAAGTGGATGCCCTTCCTTTTAATCTCGGACCATTGGTGCAGGATTCAAACAAGTGTGCGCTGGATGACCAACACTTCGGTTCCCAGCAGTGCACATTACCACTGCGCCACGGCAACTACCAATAACTCATTAGACAATATTCCTCAAAATTGTAGTACATGCACAAAGAATCTTACAATATATATAAACACATGTCTTTAGTGTGCCAGAGTTCGGGTAGAATTTCTGCAGGTTGGTAATATTCAGGCTTATGACTCTAATTTCTCAATCTCTTCTATAGGTTTGCCTACATCCTATCAACAGTATAAACCACAAGATCTACATTACATGGTCCATCTCTTGACAGTTTAATATTCCCTCTGGTAATGCAAATGGGCAGTATCTTCTGAAAAATATTTACTCAAGACACAATGGAAATAGCTAATGGTTAAATCAAATATAAGTGCTAGACATCATAGGTCATACAACACTAAAACTGTCATTCAAAAGCCACAACCAGTGAATATACTTCAGAACTGAAATGAAGTGCCCATGCAGAAGGCATTAATTAATCTGAAGTCTACTATTCATTGATAGTTTAATACTGATTATAACACTATAAACTTTTATTTCCCATAACATTTGAAGTTTAAACCTTTCACACAGTCACTAAGTTAACCTCGGCTGAAGAAACTAGTTTTGTGTTTCTTCTTTATAAAAATATAATGCTGATGCAGTAACTCCTTTACTAATGATGTAATAGCTGAACTGCAAGGAATTAGTGAGAAAGGCACCATATTATATGACTGCAGAATCAGAGTAAATTTCACTAAGAAAAATTAACATGTAAAATATGAGCTTCAATAATGATGTTGGTAAACATTATCAGTGAAATATCTTATCATTCTTGCCTTTCAGTGTTTATTATTGTTACCAATCACTTGACCACAATTTTCTGGAAAAACAAAGGAAAACTAATTTAAGAATTTATTCATGTACAAATCCAAAAGTTAATACCAATTACATAAAATAAGCCAATTGAGACCTAATCGTACTCTATTCATCTGATTTACTTTTTGTCAAATATTCGGGGAGAATTAGTCTACACACAACCCAGACAAGAAAACCCAATACGCATCGCACCAGAAAAGATGTTGAACCTCTACAGAGTGAACTGCAGAAGGTCAAAATCCCTTCTGGGCAACAAAAACAACCATCTGACACAACTTTTAATTTTTTTAAAAATCTCATCTGTGATTTATTGATCTCATTCTATAAATTAAGATAAAATCACCCAAATTTGTTATTCAGTTTTAGAGGCAGTACTTTACGCCATATTTTTACCTTTAAAATTCAATATTCAAGGTTCTTACAATTTTCGTTAGCTAATGGACTTTTCTATTTCATGGCAGAATGATTAAAAAGTTAACAGTGTATAACATGGATCTCGACACTCAAAAAAATCATTTCATTATTATTTAACTGAATAAATACATTTTATATATTTTATTTCATTTTCAAAAAAACTTGGGAATATTTAAAGCACTTTGATTTATGCATCATCTTCATCTCCACTGACGATATGCTTAAAGGTGAGCGGAGTAAAAGCATAACCTTCTCCCTTGTAAAACTTGGACTGGAACTCCACCCTGGGAAAGAAAAAAATTGGATCATTCACTTCGATGAGATAAATCTACCACACTCCACAATGCGACACATTCTCTCTTCATCCCCCCCCCCCAAATATATATATAATACTAATACTAATACTAATACTAATAATAATAAGTTATATATGCATCTCCCTCTCCCTATACATTTAACATAATCTATATGACAGAATCAATAAAGACAAATAAATATTAAACAAATAAACAAATAAAATAAAGAATCTTACCAGTGAAGACGGAGTGTGTGGAGGAAAGCAGACAGACCTTCCATCAACACAAGGATACTTATGGTGAGGGCCGCCCATGCAGCGAAGATTAGATACAGCATGATGCTACCCGTATAAGAACTCTGACAATGGAAAGAGAAAAAGTTATTTGCAACAGTTACTATCCAATTTTCTTAGTTTACATACTATGTAAAATAATATATATATATATTCAAAAAGACATTCTCCACTGTACATATTGTAGTGTTTAGTCATTTGAAATAACTATAAGACCACTTAGGACAACAAAATATTATAGCTTATCAGGTTTGAGTTAAATGACATTTCACATAAATCTGACACTTGTCAATCACACTCAACTAAGCCTATGTGAGAGAGGAAAGCAAGCTTCCTTTGAAAGATTCTAATACACCTCAAATGGGTTTCCTAAGCCTGGTAACTTACTTGTGAAAGACCAATTTTCATGACCATGTTCCACAACACCTCAGATAACTGGGCGTGGGCCAATGACAAAGCCCATAATCGGAGGTAAGAAGCAGTATGTGACACAGAGCCCAGAACAAACTCTATGGTGTGGATGGCTTGTTCGATAAACACCTCACTGAATTCGAACTCTTCTTCCTCTTCTCCATGTCCACTAGTCGTTGCTTCCCCACCCTGAAAACCATTCAAATATTAGAAATAATACAGAACAAGTATTGCACTTTACCCTTACTTCAACATCATAAATTTTCTAATCCATCATAATGAGGATCCTAAAAAAAAATTGCAACAAAAACAAAATAATGTTAACCAAAATGACAAATACTCACAAGCTCTCCATTCTGTGCAATAGCTTGCTGTTCATGATGCCTCTTCTTGGAATTGTGTAGGCTCTTCAGAATGAGAGGCTTTGGGAAGAGCATAAGTGGCACACAGATAATACACAACACCAGCAAGACGAGCTGTAAAATGTACTGACCCTCGAACATAAACACCTTGCATGGGGTTGTCGGGTCTTCCTGGAAGATACATAAAGGAAAAAATAAATAAATAAGTAATCACCAACCAAAGCTTTTTTCAACATAAACCTATCTCAGTTAATAATGTCTGTTTAAAATAAATGTTCAGCGAGGGAAGGGGGGGAGGAGAAGAGAGAGAGGGAGAGGGACAGGGAGAGAGGGAGGGAGAGGGAGAGGGAGAGGGAGAGGGAGAGGGAGAGGGAGAGGGAGAGGGAGAGGGAGAGGGAGAGGGAGAGGGAGAGGGAGAGGGAGAGGGAGAGGGAGAGGGAGAGGGAGAGGGAGAGGGCAATGGTTAGATGTAGACGCCCTTGCAATGTGTACTCACTTTTTCCTTTTTCAGTAACACCATGTTGATGAAAGTAATAAGGACAGAAGGGGCACAGAAGGAACTGCGTTCCTCACCAAACTCTGGACCAGCACCATACATTATCCACTTGATAAACACCATAATGCACAACCAGCCAAACATGCCAATGAGGAAGATCATTTGCGGAATAAACTCAAAGACCAAGCTGATGTAATTCCTGAAGAACCTGCAAGTAGAAAAGGAAAAAAAAAAAAAGAATAATATAACAGCATGTAACAAAGGAGGCCATATACTTGACAGCCTCTGCATCAGATACATAGACAAAGAATTATGATGTTTTGACTGGTACTTGAAATCTGGATTTAGAATTTGACATGTTTACAAATCCCAGTATTTCCGGTAAGCAAGGGAAGCACAAATAACTTACGTGTGGTTATAGAGAGAAACTACAACACCAAAGATCATGTGAATCACACCAATGATGATTGAAATTTTCATTTTGTAGCTGTTTTGGAAAGCAATCTTGTTCACAGCAATCTGAAAGGTTACACATTACATTATTCAAGAGTCAGTCACAGAGTATCTCTCATTTTTGAAAATCTGCATACAAAAATGGCAACATCAAGAGAACCATGGAAAACAATTACATCTCAGAACACCTCATTGGGACACGACACCTTCCAGAAGCTCTACACACCTGCCACATGGGATCGAACCCAAAGGGATAGGGCTTGCCACTGTATTCTTCGCGATTGGCGGGGTCCAATGTGAGCTCCTCCCAGTGTTCAAGGTTCTCAACGGTGGCATTGGAGTTGATGTGCCACGCTGATCCGAAGATGTTGAAGGACTTGGAGAAAACATCGTTGTAGATGATGCCAGTGTAGATGGAGAAGCAGGACATGAGCAGGATGATGTAGCGACCGCCAAAGAAGATGTTCCAGATCTAGAAAGAGAAGCAATTTAAGGGTTATTACATAATACTTACATGTATATAAATTCCCACAAGTGCAGAGCTATTTTCAAGTAGTATCATTTGTCTAACAGGAATTTATGCCTCGTACCTCCCCACTCATCTTCGCAGCAATCAGAGCCTTCTCCCTTATGACCATCCAGGCGGCAAAGGCCAACATCAGCACACCGTGTCCAGCATCACCGAACATAACCGCAAACAGGAATGGGAAGGTAGTGGTGGTGTAAAGTGCTGCAATGAAAAATGCAGGAAATTTATCAATACTATTTATCGCTGCATTTCTTCCTTTCAACAATGAGTCAAGCTCAAGGCTTCAGGTATCCCTCTTAATCTTCAAACTACAGATTCCAAAAAAATACTGATCTCTGCTACAAACTGACAGAAATGTCATTAGAGGTGAATAATAAATAAAAACTATGCCCACAAAAAATGTCAGCAACCGCAAAATACATTAGAAAAGGCATTAAATAGAGCCTACTTAAAATTTAATCTCACCTGGGTTCACCTCACGGTAAGTAGCCACACCATAGGCATCAATCAAGTTCTGGAAACCTGAAGTAAACTTGTTTGTACGATGGAATGTTGGCGGCTTCAATTGAGTCTGCATGCGATTCAAAATCGGTTCTACAGAGCTGCCAGATCTCTCCTAATGTGACACAAAGAAAAAAAAAGAATATATATTATAAAGGTAATTCATCTATTCTATTATTACATTTTCTTTTTTTTTTTTTTTTATTCAGAGAATAAAGTGCAACTATACACATGAATATATAAAAAACCAAAAAGACTGCTATACTCACTGTTCCTTTGCGAAGAGCATCACGAATGACTCCAAGGTCAGAGGTGGGTATCCAGCACTCTGCAATCAGGCACTTGTTTGTCACATCAAGGTTCAGCATGTTGAGTGTGTGGTAAATGGCCTTGATCTTGCGCACCTTGATGAACCATGTGCGCAAGTGCTTTGCTGCAGCAGCCAAGACACGGCGCCTGTGGTCTGTGGTCTGACTCAGAACCTACCATGGAAGAATAGTTTCTAGTTAGCATTAATCCACTACTGAAGAATTATTGCCACCAATATCATGGAACTTATCACTATGCTGTAATAGCTAAAATCAACTCATTTTGACTTTCATCCATATTCTGCCTAGCACACCTAGCAACCTGTCCAACCTTTCAAGCCCTCAACAACCCCAAACCAAACCTACCGTTGACAGGTCATCCAGACGCCCTTTGACGCCCTGGGCCATTTCTTTCCTTTCAGCTCCGGCCTCAGGGCAAGGGTACATGGTGGCACGGCAGCCCTCGCAGATCTTCTTGACCTTAGTCTTCAGCTGCTCGCCTTGGAAGAAGATGATGAAGACAGTCTTGAACACCTCCTCTCCCTGCCAAAACACGAGTGGTTTTTCATAAAGAGGAACATAAATAAATCGAAATGCCAAAAGAAAGGCAAGAGAATTCACTCAGTTGATATACATGTAACATTGCCTCTTATACAACAGAATTTTAAGATAACTAGACTAAACCAGCAATAATTCAGTAGAAAAATTATAAACACATACATATTCATATGATAAAATTTAAGTCTTTGTATTGTTCTTGCAAAAAGCAAAAACAGTACAAAGACATAAATGTTTGCAAAAGCATATGTAGATGACAGCTGTCATAATCACACTCATATCAGTATCCAAGAAAATAAAGAAATAAAACAAATACATTAGAGCATCTTTCCTCGGGCTGAGAACCAATCACGAAAGACATAATCTAGTCAATGTTATGTATCAAAAAATGCCTAACTTTTTTAATCTTAATTGGAATGCTGTTTCAAATCCACAGACTTTTAGTCAGAGTAATAAAACTTTTTAGAAAATCTTCCTTACTGTAATAGGATCTTCCAGGGGCTGCTGAATGTCAGCTCTGCGCACAAACACATTGCCTCTGCACACCCTCCACAGCATGCGCTCGAACATAGGCATGCGTTCTCGCAGGGTCACACCGGCCACAAAGCTAAAAACAAGTGAGTTAAAACTGAGGATTCAGCATCACCTATAAAACCTCCCTTCAATCAAAAAATCTAACAGAAAAATTAGAGCTTCATCTATAAACAATTTAAGAGGAGATTACCTATAGTAAAGCCATCAAACAGACCGAACATACAACTTACCCTAGTTGGACAGGTCCCTTTCCCTCCTCGGCTGGCAGCAAGTTCTGGGTGATGCTGGTGCCGGGCTCTGAGTCACGCTGTTCAATGTTCATGGTAGACTGTACCTCATGCTGCTCATCAGCCCAAGGTACACCACACACGACACAACATGTATCCACATCACACAGCACAACATCACACACCACAACACAACACAGCACATGTTCATATTGCACCACACACACACAAATCACACATCAAGGCACAGTACATGTCCACCACATACATACAAATCACAGCATATTCAAATCACATCACATTGCACATTAGAGCATGTCCACATAACAGCACACATTATATACCCACACGCAGACCCAAACAATGATATATATATTTAAATACAAAACATAATTTACAAAAGTACAGATTTTACAAAAAAAGTATCATTATGTAAAAATAAAACCCAAAACATCCAAAAAAAGTGTATATATATCAAAAACAATAAAGTAAACATGTCATATGTAAACACAAATTATGAAATAAAAAGAACAGAAAATCAAATAACCAGATCAGATTAGTAATTAGAAATGTATTATTGAAATCCCAAATCATCAATATAGTCAATATTCACATTCAAATTTTAATTCAAAAGTTCGACAAATCATGTATGTATCATAAATATATAGGCATACATATCCATATGCATACCATGAGATCCATTCACAATGGCAACCACACACATCCACATAGTCATGCAAACACATCCACACATCCACAACCATACCGAGGAAAAAACAAAAAAAGGATTAGTTATTAGTACAACAAGGTCTTTATATCCCTACCTATTAATTGCTTGTAGATATTAATCCCCCAATTTACCAAAATTATTATGGTAGGCAATATAAAATACTGACTCCTCGTTAACTATTAGTAACCATATATCTATCACCTTTAGAACGTACAAATGAAGGTCCACAAGTCAAGCCCATTACATCAATTTCCAATATTTAAACATAATAATAATAATAATATTATTATTAATGATAATAAAAATAATAATAATAATGATGTCTTGTTTGTTTATTGTGCTTCTAAACTATTAATGTAAAATTTGCACAGGGTAAAACCTTTTAAAAAACATACAAATAACCACACTTATTCTCATTGAAGATATATAATGGCCTAGCTACTGTGGACTTTCAGCTGTTGTCTAAAAGAAGTTAAATTGTTGATTAAACCATAAATATAATTTGTTATATTACCCTTCTAATAACCACTGGTTAAAATTCTATAACAAAAAACATAAATATATATGTAAATAAGTCAACCTATGATATTACAAGCAGCTGTTGAATGCATGGTACAAATTAACATTTATCCTTGTACAAATATACATAATATATATAAAAAAAATTATATTCTATGAAACCAAGGCTAGAATGTAAATCATAAACAATCCTTCTGGAAACAGACATACTGCATGTACAATAATAATAAAAATTAAGACTCTTTACACCTGTCACCATTCCTAAATAATCAAACAATCCAATATCAGTTCTTTAAGATTATGACTATAGTTGTTATAATTATCATCACCTAAATATACCACTTTATCTTTCGAGTTCAAATTACACTTTTCAAGGACATGTTGAAAGAAGCATTCCACCACCTTAGTGATACATTACTGCCAGAATTAAAGAGAGTTTTTCCACTACTACCCGGGGATATGTAATCACATCTTCCAATAGTCTATGTGATCAGTCAGCTCTCCAATTATACACATTAAAATAATAATAATAATAAAAAAAAAAAAAAAATCCACAAGTAAAACCTCATTACTCAGGTTCCTTTCTTCCATTGGAAATAAATACCGTTTGAAGTCTAGCAGACTGAAGCGGAATCACGCAAAATTAATCCACATTAACTTAACCTTCTTGGAGAGAGAACTGCCACCACAGACAACAAGATCAGGAGAACTGCACCTAATTAGTAGTTAGTAAAAGCTCAAGAAGTACCATCATGCATAGATTCAGAGGATTAGTAAGAAATAAAGCAACTGAAGTTATTAAAAGTAACAATATATAAACCAGCACCTCTGAGTTTTCCATATAGGTTCAATTTCATTCTTGTCAGCAAAAATATCTTTCCCTGTTACCTTCACACTATACAGTGACATTTCAAAATTTACAAAATCAATATTCAAATATAAAAATCAAGGACTTTGCGTTTGAGTCTGTCTTAAAACTAGAATCACACCTCCAATATTGATCATTACTTAAAGAATTATTAAATAAACGAAACATGATTCTTCTCGATGAATTGCAAATAAATGAAACATTACTCTTCTCAATCAATTACCAAGAGAACTAAACCTGTGGTAGTATCAGAAACAACCAAAAAAACATACTAAAAATAATCAAGAAAGGAAAATGCACAAACAATTCGGGAGGAAAATTTCTGAAAACCAGGTGCTCACATTCTTAGCAAGGCAAAGGCTGGATTATCTCCAATAGACATGCAGGACTAAATAACTTCACTTAAAATAACGGTGCTTAAAGGATCTAGTACATCCCCCATAAAAAGAGCTGAATAGCAACTTTAACAAAGGCTTGTTTCATCTTTTCAAGAGAAAATCTTTTCTGATCGTAGTCTATCAATATGCTAATTTGCTTCAATTTCATACCATCATTCTGGTAATACTTTTACAAGTGCAAAATAATCAACACTTCTGCAGTAGAACACACGGAGAAACCTTACTCAAAACGTAAGAAATTAGAAGTAAAAAGAAAACAAATCAAGTAACTAGCAAACAAGGTGCAAAGTACATAATAGCCATTCAATCTCTTACCTTGCAACTCATTATCTAACATTTGGTGGCTGTGAAAAAATCAATTTATAGATGTAGTTATTAGACTTCATAGCCTTGAATTAAAAAAAAAAAAAAAAAAAAAATAGAATTTAATCTTGTTATCATGACACCACACTGCTGATATGCTTCCCATTTGCCATACATTGGATTTTTTTAAGCACATTTTCCTTATCTGCCAAATTTTCTTTCTTGAATTAGCAATCTACTGAGCTGTGTCCATGATCTTTGTCGTTTATCTGATAAATGTTCCAACAAATTTGAGGACTAATGAAAAATTGCAAGACAGTATTTGTATATATCCATAATGCCCTTACTTTAAACATGCATCTTGAAGCAAAGATAATCATCCATTAGCATCCAAGTCACTGTATGCTGACCAATCAATGCTTACACTGTCCGACACCCTCATTCCATTGGTTTCTCTCAAAACACCATCACAGCATTATGCTTCAACTGTACAATTCCTCAGAAACTTTTGTATATCATGCACCAGAAAACTCTTTTATCGTATCATCAGACAATCAATTCAGGAAACTGCAGGCAACATACAACAGAAAGAAGCTAGAAAATCACACAAGCACAAGTCACAGTCTCGTATGCAACAAATACATGTCTATACCTCAAAATTCACATATAAAACAAGCTTTATAAACTTCGTTCTAGTAAAGAAAAATCAATAGCTACTCAAAATGTATTTACTGAAATCTATAATTGATAGGAAATCAAGTTCAATAAAATCATTTTCCTGGAAGAAGCACTGAGCCTGCAGTTACAATACTTGCTGAAATCTTAAAAATAGCTTTATTCAAGAACAGGAACCTCAGTTTTGAATCTTTCATGCAATTTTTTTTTTATGATAAGCCAATCAGCTAAGAGAGAAATTCAAGCTCTGCCATGACAAATAAGCATGCCAATATGCAGTGAATCTGGCATTAGGGTTCGCAGCACCTACCTCGTCAAAGAAGAGCTGGGTGGTCAAAAGGACGTGCTTGAGCTCCATCAGCTCCAAAGAATTCTTCTTGAGGGTCTCGGCATTGGAATTGACTTCCTTCATCTCATTTTCCAGCTTCTCGAATGTCGCCTGGAGTAGGATGTCAAATGGGAGAGTCAGTCGGATGAGAGGAAGGTACAAGGAGCAACAACAACAACCTTAACAAATATTGTACGTATCCGAATGTCAAGAAAATAATCAGATCGGCATTACCTCCAGATCGATCATCTCCCTTGGTTGAGGAGCTTCTGGGTTTTCGCCATTATCCAGAATAGGTACATTATCCTTCTTCATCTCCGTCTCCAGATACCGCAACTTGCGCTCCATCTCATCGCATCGGCGAACTTCATGCACAAACTTGCGTTGGAAGGCATTTACATCTGGATTAAGCTGAAATTGTAATTGAAAATTACTTACAAATTCTTGAAAGAACTGCAGTTCAAAAACACTAATATTTTCTAACTACACTTACTTGGAGAACTGCAAAATAAAAATAAAAAGACTGATAATAAAAAGTATGTTAATATGAAGCTTTTGCTCTAAGAGAATATTTAATAATGATCTAAATGTGAGTGTGACGAATATAAATTAGATCATTTACAGCAATTCAATAAGAGCTTTCTTCACTATTTTTATACACTCATAAAGGCCAATAATAAATCAATGAACTTGGATTTTAAGAACTTACATCCCTGAACTGCACCAAGCCGATCTCTCCCAGTTCCGAAACGCAGTTGTACGCAGCTTCACTGGAGAGGAAGAGCTGGCACAGGGTCATCTCCTCGCTACGGAAGATTGACCCCATGTTGGCGTCTTGTGGTCAGCACCTAGATGATATTGAGTGAGTTAGTGCTTTTTGTGCTTCTCATGTAAACTCTTCAAACCTCCTGTATTTCATGACCCCGTTTCAAAAGTTGTAGTATTTTACTGTCTACAGAGACTACTATGAAAAAATAAATAAATAAAATTTTTAAAAAATAAAAATAAAAAAAAATAAATCTGTTGACTGATTATACCAATTTCAAATAAATGAAAGGGAGTTCCAAACTTGAGCCACATATCGAAAACTAGTCAGATGAGAGAGGACAGCAAAAAAATTAAAAATTTACAGAAGGAATTCAATTTACTAGAACTACTAATGAATTGCCTGAGATAGGCCTACACCTATACCATGAAATACACTTTTCTCTTTTTTACAAGGGGGTAGCAGCCAACCCACACACACCACCTCAAAATATGATCAGTCACAAGAACTTATTATTGTACTGAAAAGGTAGGAATATGAATAAATAATTCATTATCAAATACTGCACTTTAGGGTGGATATGAGAATTAAGAAACCCCCAAAAATGATAACTAAATTTTCAAACACTTCCAAGACAAAAGCTGTAGCAAAAGAAAAGAAAAAACAGTTATTAATCTGACACTTTTCACTCCATTCATGATGAAAACCACAGATGATTCAATTTTACCACTCAACATTCCTACATCATAAGAGTGTAACTATACCCCTAATTCCACTGTGTAAAAATTGCAATTATTGCAGAAAAGGCATGAACAAGAATGAATATCTTCATTAAATATCCTGTATTGTGAAGATATTCATTCTCATTCACAGGCCTATCTTTTCTACATTTGTTGCAATGAATACAGTTCTAATATATATATAATATATAACTAATATCTTTTTGTTACAACTACCTCCTCATTAGACAAGTGATTTGTTGAGAATTACCCCCACTGCAAAAATTGTCAGGTTCATCCCTTCACAACCCTCCTCCTCAGAAACAAATAAACATGGGTTTATATTGAATATCCTGACATCTAAGACAATTTGATGAGCCAAACAAAATTGTTAGGCTCATCCCTCCACGACCCTCCTCCTTAGAAACAAATAAACATGGGTTTATATTGAATATCCTGACATCTAAGACAATTTGATCAACACCATGTAATAAAAATGATTTTATGATGGCATAATTTGCTACAGTAATCAATGATTTTTAGCTATGTAGGTTATTTTTCTGTGAAATCAGTGTCATTTCCTAACATCAATTTTCTTCCTATTCATAAGGTGTTTACACGGAGACAATGAAGTCACATAAAGGCCTACAAACGCATAACGCATTTTTCTCTTTCCTCAGTAATTTGGGAGAGGCCCTTTTCAGTTGTTTCACTGCTGGACTATATAACTTTTTAGCCTTGGTAGATAGTGTAGATAGATAGAGTTTGAAAGTTATTATCTGTCTCTAGAATTTGGAAAGGTGTAAAATATTAATATGTGATAAATTGCTATAAGCAGATGTAAACAGTTTCCACCAGGCGCTCAAGCACTCCCATCAGCATTCATGCGTTTCATGACCTGTACCTATCGCTTCCATTTTTCGTTTCTTTTCTCTGTCTGGAAATATATGAAAGGTTAAACCTTTCCTTCCCATCAAGTTGTGGTTTGAACAACCAACAGCAACACAGCTCCTCGGCATTTTCATGCTAAGAAACTAGGTTCTCGCAAATTTCAGCAACTCTATTAGCCAAGCGCATTGTTTTCGAATGAACGAGGGTTTGTTTTCACCAAGTGCTCGTTGCATGGAGTCGTTGCTAGGTGTTACCAAATCGGTCTATTCTATGGTCGACCTTGCTAACCACAGATAATTGACTACAACATGTCCGCAATTGTGAATCTATTGTATTTTGAACTATTGTATTCATCCCAATATTTCTTGTTATTCTTTTCTGTCTCTCTGGCACTTGTGTGTCCAATTATTTCGTTATTTTTGTGTTGCATAGAAGATAGAGTTTCATAGATTTATTCGCTAATCTTTAGAATATATGATTTTCTGTTGAAAATATGGCAGAACAAAACTGGATCCTTACCCTGTTGTTTGCATATATTATTTGCCTTCTAGAGGATGGCTGGTTGAAAATTAACCCTTAGCCTGGTTTCAAGGTCTGTAGCTAATATACCTTCTCTTCTTTATCTCTAATGGTGTAGCTATTAAATAAACACACTATGACATAACCAAAAAATCTAGTTGTAGCTTTTCATTTGTATAAGAACATCTATATTAGAGAAAAACTAATCTAAAAATAATCTCTGTCAATTCTTCATAATAAACCGGATATTGCAATGAACACGTAAATTTTTCATATATTTACAATGATAACAGTTCCCTATTGTTGTAAATTGTATTACTATTTAATGCAGGAAAACGAAATCGACTTACGCTCTTGCCAAAATTAAATAAAGTCTTTTCTTGTGGAGCGACGAGACCTGTTGCTTCTTCTTTGATGTTCTGTGTATGACTGGTTCAAGGTAGTGTATTCGAAAAGAGCTCTTGTCACAGAGGTGTCCAATCAAAACTCGGCTTTTACGCATTAGTTTTATACACTGTGTTTTGATTGGCTGATATTTGTTGTGACGGACGACCTTTCGGCCAATCGGAAGTCGGTCATATGATAGATCAGCTGACTGACGACAGCGCCATCTACTCTGTTCGAATGTTTGAAATATGGCTTTGAATTGTCCGTGAATAAGATCCTATTTTATACTTTCAATAGGTCAAAGCACCATTTTGAGTAAGAATAATTTTCAAAGTTTATCCAAACTATCATATATATATTTCATCATAAAAAGTTACCATAGGATACCGAAGACGTGTTATCGAAATAGCTACGAACACATTTGTGGCGCGTGATATAAATATTGCTTAGAATGTAAACAGATCTAATTAAAAGGTTTAGGAGTATATTTACTGCGATTAGCGTCAAACATAAAAAACATACATCAAAGTTTAGCAACTGTACGTGACCCAGGTTTTCTCCCGCCCCCCCTCTTTCTCTCTTTCTCTCTCTCTTGTCTCTCCCCCTTTCTCTCTCTCTCCTCCTTCTCTCTCTCTCTCTCTCTCTCTCTCTCTCTCTCTCTCTCTCTCTCTCTCTCTCTCTCTCTCTCTCTCTCTCTCTCTCTCTCCCCTTTCTCTCTCTCTCTCTCTCTCTCTCTCTCTCTCTCTCTCTCTCTCTCTCTCTCTCTCTCTCTCTCTCTCTCTCTCTCTCATCTCTCTCATCTCTCTCAACGATATCTCTTCATCTCCTCGTGTTTTATTACTTATTTCCTCTCTTTTCGCTCTCCTCACAGACCAGTTATATTTGGTGAAAATAACCCTTGCTTTTCCCGTCGCCAACATATCACAAATTCAACGATTCCCAACAGTGTTCCCAATTCGGATTCCGCCGACCACCAACAGGGGTTACGTGCTTTTACAAAATAACAGTGAGTAAGAAAGCAAGAGGAAGAGAGAGAAAGAGATACCTTTAATTCACAATGCATAATTCCTGCTGATCAACACACCACGTACGTTTCCCAGACATCATGTCCGGGTTAGTCATATAATGTATATTATGCATTGCACTATATATCATACTGTGTATATGATTTCCTTGGAATATGAACCGTTATTGCAGGGGTTCCTCTGAGGTATAAAAGGTGAGAATCACTGCAATAACCAATCATCAAAGGTTGATATTTCATCG
>NC_091552.1:10179988-10182488 GCF_042767895.1 Penaeus vannamei
GAGAAACGGACACAAGGTAGCGTGTGAAAAGGGGGAAAAACAAGCAAAAAAAAAATAGAAAATAATATACTTATAAGGTAGGTATTCCAGTTTTGGTTTTATGGAGATTAGTATATTAGATGTCCTACTGGCGTGACTTCGACTATGAAAGCGACACCGGCTTCGATTGCGGAGAAACGGACACAAGATAGCGTGTGAAAAAGGGGAAAAACAAGAAAAAATCGGAAAATAATATATATCTAAGGTAGATATTCCAGTTTTATGGTGATTAGTATATTAGTTTATTGGCGTGGCTTCGACTATGAAAGCGACACCGGCTTCGATTGCAAAGAAACGGACAGGGGCCAGAGAGTGAAAAAAACGAAAAAATATCATCGGATAATCATTCTTTTATATGGTATTTCCGTTTTGTATAATTATGATGAGCGCATTAATTGTCGTATTTAAGAAAAGTTCGTTTGGAGAAAGCAAGCGTTTTGGCGGGAATTTCCGATGTAATTTTATTCCCTCCATTCAATAATTGATCTAATTTGATAATTAAGACTATCTATATTACAATGTTTTTTTATGCCCAATTTGTTTAGAATAAGCTTTTCTCTCTGTCTCTGTCTCTCTCTCTCTCTTTCTCTTTCTCTTTCTCTTTCTCTCTCCCTTCCACTCTCTCTCTCTCTCTCTCTCTCTCTCTCTCTCTCTCTCTCTCTCTCTCTCTCTCTCTCCTCTCTCTCCCTCTCCTCTCCCTCTCCTCTCCCTCTCCCTCTCCCTCTCTCTCTCTCTCTCTCTCTCCTACCGCCTTATCAGAGATTTCGATGCCATTTTTATTTTTTATTTTTAGATTTTGACTTACCGACAATTCCTGCTTCTGGAAATTTCGTTGTGTGCCGTAGCTTCTCGAAATCATTATTATTGTTATTATCATTATTGTTATTAATTTGAGTCAGTGGTGATATAGTCGTGTGTATTTCGAGTGCGTGTTATTGTTATATTTTATTTGCTTATTTACATATGAATGTTTCGATGTGTATCCTGGCGTTTCGAAAATATGTCTTTCTTTTTGTTCTGAATATATGTGCGTTGGTAAGTCCGTGTATACTTGGTGAACGAGATATTATTATATATTTTTGCTTATTTGTTTGTTTGTTTTTAAGTGAAACTGTGCCAAACGGACTTTTGCTTTTGGGTTAACTTAATATAACTTTCATTACTTTTGAATTTCAGTGTCTATTTACAGTCGTGCATTACTCTTTGGATGCAAAGAATTCAGGTATATTGATATTGATATATGTAACTTTTTGATGAAATTGTTTTGGCAGCTATAACATTTTTTTTTTTTTTTTTTTTTTTTTTATCTCGCTATGATACTTTCTGAAGATTCTACATTTTGCTTTTTAAGTCGTTAAAGTAAAAATTGTATGCTGGATGTTGGCTCTCATTACTCATGTAAATATTAGAAAGAGTTCAGGGTAACCTACTTAAAAACTTTTCTTGTTTATATTTAGATACATATAGACAAAAAAAAAAAAAAAAAAAAAAGACAAATAGAGAAAAATCGTTATATAGAACAAGAAAATCATCACTTTCAAACAGCAATAACTGCCCCATTCTATACTTGGCTCCAAACAAGCGAAAGTGTTATTAGTTATATTGTGGTTTTCGAAAAATCTTTTACTCTAAGATAACAACTTCAAGGTAGCGTTCGCAGCCATCACTCGTTATGGTTCAGTTACTCTGCGTTCGATTCAGAAACTGTACTTTATAAAAAAATAATAATAATAATAAAAAAAAAAATAATAATAATGAATAAATGGTTGTGCAATGATGATGGGTAATATTGATGTTAATAATGGGGATGGTGATGATGGTCGTGGTGGTGATGACGATGGAGATGATGGTGGTGGTGGTGCTGGTGATGATGATGACGATGATAATGATGATGGTGATAATGATGATGACGATGATAATGATGTTGACCATGATAAAGATGATGATGATGATGATAATGGTGGTGGTGATGATGACGGTGATTATGATGAGGGGGATGATGCGGATGGTGCTAGTGATGGTAATTAGGTTGAGGATGTGATGATGCTGAAAAATACAAAACTACTGGTAATAACTGTAGTAGTAAAAATAGAAGTAATAGCAGTAATAAGAACAGTAAAAGAAATAATATAGTAAAAATAATAATGATTATAATAACAATGATATTAATAAGCCTTTATCAAATGACACCATCAGAGTGGGAATGTCTAGGTCCATAGCAAATAACCGCTTAAATGCCCTGTTGTTTATGCTCATGGGCGCTATGACGCAATCTCTCTGGATTTTGTGATATCCTGTACATGGGACAAATGTTTCCACTGTATATAAACAATGTACCTTGCATGTTATGGGTTATAGAACGCCTTCATTTCTCTCTTACTTTCTCTCATTATGTGTGAAATTATGTTACTGGTAATTACTTAAAAATTAGGAATGAGGCAATGACAGTCGTGTTGGTAAT
>NC_091552.1:10189988-10194988 GCF_042767895.1 Penaeus vannamei
CACAATGCTTGTCCTTGCCAAACAAACGTTATTTACACAACGATACAACAACCAAACAAGATAGGAAATCTCTTGTGCAACCACACGGAAACCCATCAATACATTGCTCGTTATGTTCATATTACGGTAAACAACCAATTGTAAATAACGTATCTTTCGCTCTTCTCCAAGCAATTATAAATGGCTTCATTAACATCACAAACAAGCATCTGATTTTCAAATTTATCGTTATATACAAGCAATTATAAACAGCATCACATTACTTTAATCATGCGTATGTTGTTTTTGTTATCACTATTATTGTAATTATTACTATTATTGTCATCATTGTCATCATAAATCGACACATCAACATCAATATTGTATTTATTACTGTTCTTGTTATCACCATTATTATTATCATTGTCACTATCATCATCATTATTATTATTGTTATTATTAATATTGTTATTATTATTATTGTTACTACTATTATCATTATCTTTATCATATTATTATTATCATTGGAATCATCATCGGTATTGCTGTTGTCATCATCGTTACTGATATCATTATCATTATAATTATCAATATCATAATCATCATTATTATCATTATTATTGTTGCTACTCTTATCTTTGTTAAATCATCATTGGTGATAGTATCATTAATAATAGTATAATTATCATAATTGTTATCCTGATATTTGTTGTTTTATTAATATCAGTATTAGTATCATTATCATTATTAGCAACAGCAGTAGCAGCAGCGGTAGGAGTAATTATTATCATTATCATTATCATTATCATTGCCGTTATCATTATAACTATAATTGTCATTATCATTCTATTTTTTACTGTTATTAATGTTTTTATTGCCATTATCATTATTAGTGTCATCATTATACTGTTCCTGTTACTATCATTATCAGTATTACTGTATCATTATCACCATTATTGATAGTATCATCATCATTATTGTTATTACCCTTACCATTATCATTATCATTATTACCATTATTATTATTATAACTATTATTATCATAATCATTATTATTGTAATTATCATTAACATTATTATTGTAATTATCATTAACATTATTATTGTTATTATTATTATTAACATTATCATTACTATTATCGTTGTTATGATTATCATTATTATTATCATTACTATCACTATTATCATTGTTATTATCATTACCATTACCATCCTAATGTTTATCATATCTCTCCCCAGACCATCGTCCGCCCCCCCCCCTCGTCCCCTCGCAATGGCAGTAGACCGAATTAGCAAAGCACGCCCTTTTCTGGCCTGGACCGCGAGAATGTGGTCGGCGATTGCGCTAACTATGCTCGTGGGCGGCTGTTTGGTCCTTCAGAGGAGATCCGGTTCCCTGCCCTCCGCCCGCACGCCCATAGATGCCGTGGGTCGTCAGGAGAGGGCCGAGTGTGGGCGTGAAGAGGGAAATAAGGGATACTTACCTCCTTGTCCAGCTACTCCCCCGGGCTTGCGTGGGTAACATCTCTTTGTGTTTGTTATTGTTATAAGATGAATGGGAATTTTCCTTGGTAGGAGGTAAATGTATTCATGTTGATAATGGAAAGACAATGGCAATGAAAAATATATTTTGTTTATGTCACACACACACACACACACACACACACACACACACACACACACACACACACACATACATGAACATACTAGCCATGGCTGGAATTCTACGGAAATTCGTCTGCTAAACAGAAATAAAAGACGACCGACGGATGGTAATGCCACCAGTGTTTAAAAGCAATATTGAAATAGTTTCGTATGTTCAAAGAAATTAAACATGATTATTGCTGAAACCATCCTTGCATGAACTGAAATTATGTGGCAAACCGAACGTCATCGCTTCGGTAATTTCATCCGACGTCACTTCAGCTGGGTCTTTCACCTGGGCGTCACCAAAGGCAGAGCCACTGTCCCATATAGTGACTTAAGCCTTCAGCCCAGCAACACACTCGCTATAAATAGTCGTACACTTTATAGATAAAGGTTAAAGGTTCGATGTCGCAGTTATACATCTAATACAGTTTCTATAAAGAGATGTGGGTGCATTATATGATGTTGAACGTTGTTAATTATTAGCTTAATCATGTATTCATTGTATATTTTATGCAGTATAATAAACAAGAAAACAATGCAGGGAATCCTATAATCATCAGACTCTGACCATACGTACTGTAACTGTAATCTAATATTCATCCGTTTATAATAGTATATGGTTCAATTTTATCATTAATATCCGTTTTCTTTATTATCTGATGTTTAGAAAACAGCACACGAGCATCAAATGATTTCAATTTTCTAATACAACAGAATAAAAAAAAAAAAAAATCAGAACAAGATAAACAGATAAAAAATAACCTGGAAATGTAATTACAGAAGGAAAACTTGAAGTAAGAGAAGACATTTCATTAGAAGAAACAGTAAAGGAACTAGCAGACGGAGTAAGGGTGGGGGGGTCATGGTCTCCCCCCCAGTGCCTGCCACGCTGGAAAATCGCGATTATCGTTCCATTTCGCGACAGGCAATCGCAGGTGGGTGTGGTTTGTCGTATTGAGAGCCAGATATAGATAGATTGATAGATATAGATTGATAAGTATATAGATTAATAAATATAGATTAATATAAACACAGATTGATAGATATAGATTGATAAGTATATAAATTGATAAGTAGATAGATTGAAAAATACACAGATTGATAGATATTGATTGATAAGTAGATAGATTGATAGATATTGATTGATAAGTAGATAGATTGATAAGTAGATAGATTGAAAAATACACAGATTGATAGATATTGATTGATAAGTAGATTGATAAATACACAGATTGATAGATATTGATTGATAAGTAGATAGATTGATAAATACACAGATTGATAGATATTGATTGATAAGTAGATAGATTGATAAATATTGATTGATAAATGGATAGATGATAGATATAGATTGATAAATAAGTAGATAATAGATATAGATTGATAAATAGATAGATAGATATAGATTGATATATACACAGACTGATCGATATTGATTGATAAATGGATAGACTGATAGATATAGATTGATAAGTAGATAGATTGATAGATATAGAGTGATAAGTAGATAGATTGATAGATATAGATTGATAAGTAGATAGATTGATAGATATAGAGTGATAAGTTGATAGATTGATAAGTAGGTAGATTGATAGATATTGATCGTTAAGTAGATAGATTGACAGGTATATCTAGATTGATAAGTAGATAGATTGATAGATATAGAGTGATAAGTAGATAGATTGATAGATATAGAGTGATAAGTAGATAGATTGATAGATATAGATTGATAAGTAGATAGATCGATAGATATGGATTGATAAGTAGATAGATTGATAGATTTAGGCAGATATATAGATAGATGCTGGAGCATTGAGATTATCATTCCGTATCGTGACAAGCATAAGTGAGTGTGGTTTGTCGTAGTGAAGAGCATATTAGGGCTTTTGTGTAGGCCTATAGATCAAATGATTGACCGATTGATTGACAGGTAGAGGGATGGATAGCTATATAGAGACAGGGATAGATAGATAGGCTAGTGAAGAGCATATATAGATAGGCTGATAGACAGAAAGAGATAGAGTGATGGGTAGATAAGTAGATAGAGTTAGATATTTAGATCGCGATTATTACTATATTGGGCTTTAATGTAGGCCTATGGATGGATTAATAGATGGGTTGGTAGATGGAAGGGTGAGTGGATGGATGGATGGATGGGTAGATGGATAGATAGAGACAATTAGGTAGATAGATGGAGGCAGATTGATGGGTAGATAGACTAATTGATAGCGATCGATAGATAGACGCTTGAGAATCGTTACTATTCCGTTTTGCGATAGACAAGTTCAGGTATGCGTGGTGTGTCGTAGTGAAAGGCATATATTGGTTTGATTGTAGGCCGGTCAATAGATGGATGGATGGGTGGATAGATAGATAGATCGAAAAACAGATAGATGTAAGCCCTATCTTCGTCAAGAGAGTAAAGTTAGTAGTTAGTAGTTAGACTAGAAATCACTGAAATACTTTAAAGGTAATATATTCTCCACTCCTTGAACTTTTAGGTTATTCTGTATATTAAACATGATATTTAGGTCACCATTCCGTATGGATGATAAGCGTGTGTACTTGCCTGTGTATGCATCAATACACATACATCGGCACTGTATACACATATATATGTAGTTCTCGCTCTTCCCCAGGTCGGTCCATTCCTGTACCACATGCACAAATTCCTACAGCGACAACAACTCAATTATACCATCTATATCGTTGAACAAGAAGGTAAGAACACACTTCAGAAATCCTGTGTGTTTACTTCCATGGAGCTTATGTTTTTGGTAGCGTTGGTTGGTTAGTGTGTTCGTTGGTTTGTTGGTTAGCATGTAATAACTCGGAAAGTTATGAATAGATTTTTATGATTCTTTTGCCAGACTTAGATGCCATAAAATTTTGTTGGTGATCTGGATCCGGAGTTATGCACTCTCTGAGAACTTCTAGTTGTAGATATTTGTTTATGTAAAGAGTGAGGATGTAGGTGAGGGTGAGGGGGGAGGTGTGAAAGGGAGAGGGAGGGAAATCATTTTTATTACTATCCTCACCCGCATCTTTACCATCGCAATTATTATTTCCCTCATTATCCTCAGTAACTTTTCCACGGAAACCATTATTATTAATATCATTATTATTATCATTATTATTATTATCATTATTATTATCATCATCATTATTATCCTCTCTCCCACACCCCTTCCTCCTCTCTCCTACATCCCTTCCTCACTCACCCACACACCCCTTCCTCACCTCCCTCACATCCCTTCCTCACTCACCCACGCACACCCTTTCCTCACCCACAGGTACGGACCTATTCAACCGCGCCCGCCTCCTCAACGTGGGCTACCTGCAGGCGCTAACTGACGGGCCCTTTGACTGCT
>NC_091552.1:10197488-10204988 GCF_042767895.1 Penaeus vannamei
GGGACACCACCAAAGCCTCTTACGTAATACAAAGCTCTATTTAAATACCTGGATTGATATTCGACTGACAGACTAATAACATTCAAGTTGTTGTAGGATAAAACTACGATTTTCTCTACAAAGGATAACTCTGGCAAATAGATACCTGATGCAAGAGTCTTGGAATCCATGTTTGCACTATTGGATCCCAAGACCACTGGATGAAGCCTTGGAGAATTTATAGATCCTCGCTCTTCAGACTAGAGGGCGGTAGTAATGGTGATAATAATATCCAAACAAGGCTTTTAACCCACAATTCCTGCTAAATGCGCGGGTCTTGTGGTAAACATATCATCAGTATTAGTATTATGTACCTGTAAATACACGCGTCCACAGAATATGTTTGCGGTTAATGCTGTATTTGTGGTCGAGTCTTCACCTGTGATATTAGTGTCTCACCTGTGGTTGAGTTTAATAAAATGTATTACTGAAGTATTTTTGCCTTATTTACACCCAAGAGAAGAATGTGTTCTATTAATTGTCGATATAATGTTGGGGTATAAAGCATTAGTACTATTATCCTATTACGACAAGTTGTAATTATAATGTGATATGTAATGATAATTATTAATAATGATAGTAAGCGTAGGAGTTAAACATAAGTAAAAGAGAAACAAAATGAAATTGATAAAAGTTGACCAAATATAAAGATAGAAGGTCAATTCATAATTCTATTCATGATGTGAATAACTACAATAATCAGAGTAATAATACTTTCATTAGCAATTCTGTTTACATTTAATAATAGATGTAATAATAGCAATAACAGGAGTGCATAAGAACACCGAAACGGAGGGAATCGGAGGCAGAATGGACCGAAACGAAGCTGGTAGGACATCATATCTATCTTTTGATGCAAGAAACATACATTATATAACTGTTTAAGTCCACTTACTGAAAATCGAGTTGCTATCTGGCCTGGAAATCGATGATTCATGGAGCTCGATTTTCGGTTTGTGTTCGGGCGCGGCCATATTAGATACAGGACTGGCTGGACGTTCAAAGGTAAATAAAACATCCCTAACCTAACCCTAAATAACAGACCGTAGCATCTGGCCAGGGAATCGATCATTTATGGACTACAATTTTCAGTCTGCTGTCTCGGTTTGTGTCTGTGCCATATTGTAAACAAGATTGGCTGGATCTTAATAGTTATATATAGTATAATTACTGCATTAAAAGATCATAATATTCTCTTACAAGCTTCGTTTCGGTCCATTTTGCCTCTGATTCGGTCCGTTTCGGTGTTCTTATTGAACCCGAATCGGAGGTGAAAGCTTGTAGGAGAATATAATGTTTGAATGCTATAATTATTCTATATATGAGTATTACAGTCCAGCCAATCTTGTATTACAATATGGCTCAGACACAAACACAGACAGCAGACTGAAGATTGTGGTCCATAAACTATCGATTCCCTGGCCAGATACTCTCAATTTTCATTATTAGGACTTCAATAATTATAGAAAGTTTGCTCCGATTCGACCCGCTTCGGTGTTCTTATGAACCGCAATAACAGTAAAAACAGTCATAATTACACCATAGTGATATTTAGAAAAGAAAACATACAGCACACTTGGTAATAAAAATAAAATGATTAAGAATAACAAAAGTTCGCTTGGAAAAGGTTATAATAACGAAAGTGATAATAATAGCGGTAGGACTAGTAGAAATAGTAATGGTAATAGGAATTGTATTTGTAGCTAATTCAACAAAGGTAATAACAAAGGTAACGATAACAACAACAATGATGATAATAATGATAATGATAATAATGAATTGATACCGATGATGATAATGAAATAATGATAATATTGGTAACAACGATATTGAAAATGATAGCAATAATGATATGTTATGATATATACTGATAATGATAATGATGACATCATTAATGATAACCATGATGATAACAATAATAACAACAGCAATGGCAGTAGTGATAATAATGATAATGGTAATGATAATAATGATGCTGATAATAGTTATAATGATAATGATAATAACAGTGATAATAAAGATTATAATAGTGATTATAGTAGCAGTAGTAGTAGTTACAATAATGATGATAATGATAATAATAATGATAATTATAACAATAATGATAATGATAATGGTAATAATAATAATGATAATGATAATAATTACAACATTAATGAGAATGATAACAATAACGGTAATATGATAATGATAACGATGATAATAATAATGATAATGATAAAATCATGTTAGTAATGATGACGCTAAAATTGATAGTGATGATGATGATGTTAATGGTAATGATGATAGTCATAATAATAATGATAATGATAATAATGATAATGATAACAGTAATGATGATAATAATAGTAATGATGATAGTCATTATATAATGATAATGAAAATAATGATAATGATAACAATGATAATGCAGATGATAATAATGATATTGATGATGATGTTGATAATGATAATAATAATAATAATAGTAACAGTGATGGTAATAATAATGATGATATAATGATGATGATAATAATAATGATAATGATAATAATAATGATAATAATGATAACAATTATGACGATAATGATAATGATGATAAAAATGATGATAATAAATGATAATGACAATGATGGGGATGATGATGGTATTAATAATAACAAAATAATAATAATGATAATAATAATAATAATAATAATAATAATAATAATAATAATAATAATAATAATAATAATAATAATAATAATAATAATAATAATAATAATAATAATAATGATGATGATAATAATAATAATAATAATAATGATAATAATAATAATAATAATAATAATAATAATAATAATAATAATAATAATAATAATAATAATAATAATAATAGTAATAATAATAATAATAATAATAATAATAATAATAATAATAATAATAATAATAATAATGATGAAAATGATAATGATAGTGATAATAAGAATAACAGTAATGGAAATAGTAGTAATATTAATGATGATAATGATAATAATAATGATAATGATAATAATGATAATGATAATGATAATGATGATAAATGATAATAGTAACAATAATAATGATACCTGACAATAATGATAATAAACGGGCAACATGACGTTGGTAATATCAAAATCATAAAAAACAATAAAAAGACATGAATAACAATAATAGTAGTAATAGCACTAACAACTACAATAAAAAAATAAATCAACAGTCAGTAATAATAGAATTCTACCCATATTAGCGAACATTTTCACTAAATTTTGTTCACACACTCCTCTTCGTTACGGCCTGTTCGTTAGCAGGGATCCAGCTGGTAGTGTTACATATGCTAGAGGAAAGTGACGAAATAATTTTTTGAAGTTTAGAAGCTGTATTTTGGAGATAAAAAGAGATGTTTCGATACATTGGAGTACGTGGTTTGTCCCCATATACACATATTAAGGTATGGTTGTGGAGTTTAAGATGTTTTAGGTGGATATTGTGCCGTAGTTGTGGAATAATGGTGTGAAATAAGGATTATTTTTGAGGGGGTAGGTGTACGGAGGAATGTTTAATGAAAGGGGTTCCATTTGTCTTTATTTGGTGGCTTTATCTATTGTGTTTTTCTTCTTCTTTTCCTGTGTTATATGGATTTTTTAGTATTTTTAACCATTATGCATAATAGTCAGTCATAGGTGTTCATAGCGATTTTTTTTTGTTAGTTTTTAATGAAGACCGGTAGTTACTTGAGATTTTTTCTGTAGTTGTAGTATCCAAATACACTTCAAACTTATCAGCATTTGAGACAGAAGGCTCGCAAACTGAATTCCAGTCTTGTAGTCGCATAGTGTCAAGTGTGCACCGAGGCCTTCATGCCATAAACAATGGATAAACACCTATTAACTTGCCAGTGAAATTTAAAATCATTGTTGGTAGAATATTTGTAGTGGAGAATTATTGGCTATCACTGGAGTGCTGAGAGACACGAGCTTGGGCTGATGTCCCAAGTCTTACCAATCATGTAATGCAAATTTACATGAACCTGACAAACTAAAGGCATCTTTTCCAGCGGTTGTTGGAAACGCAACACCTCTTGCGCGACAGGAATTGAGCAGATGGTTAACTTACATTGAGTCGCCAGATGCATTTCTCCTACTTCGGATATTTCTTGCATATTTGTACTCACATTAGATATCTATAACACCACGCTACCCATCATAAGATATCAAAAGCCATCTTGGATATCATATTCCAAAATACTGTGTACCTGTCGGAAAAATATCCAGTACAGTAAGAAAGCAAGCCATCAACCGTGATCATTCTAATTACGTCACAGAAATGGGCAGAGCTTAGAGGCCTATCTTGCCTCCGAGCACGAGACAGCCTTTAGTGTTGCGTCACGTTTCGCGACACCCTAATTGCCACAGGAAAAGATGCCTTAACATCCACTGTTGGATAAGTGTAGGTCACTTTTGATAACCTAGCCCAATTGAAACTAGTTAGCATAAAAATACTTCATTGTATCAGAAGAGACAACAATATCAAAAAATGCCAAATGCTTGTGAAACGCCTTGCTACCTCAAATATTCTGTCTGGTTAGTCTAGGGGTTACCCGTCTGTTTAGTTGAGTACTAAGTTTTATTTGATTGAAACATGTATTATGTTGAAATATTTAGTCGATTTCTTCACTGATAATTATGCTGTCTTTTCAAGAGGCTTCTGAAGCTTTTTTCACTAATGCTGCACATAAAGCATTATTAGTTATGAATAAGGTTGTTTATTTCATCAGTTGCCAAGGAACAATGAATATATTTTTATCTTGAATTCACATTCTCCCAAGGTCTTTACCTTAGGTATTCCCTAAATGAATTAATTCCTTTGCTGATATCTCTTAGTTAAAATATTAGCAGTGGCCAGACTATGTGAAGCCATGACCTTTCTCACTTATGGATCCATTTGTTCATATCTGTTCCTTTTAGCAGCATATTTATGTAACTGTTATACATTCTCCAGACAACATAAAACCCCTGCATATTATTCTGTGACCAGCATACACGTACTACCATGGTTGTATTGTATCAACAGGCATATTATTCCTTTGCAAGAGTAGAAAGGCCTTTAGGCTAGAACAAGTGCTGAACAAATAATATTTTTATGATTTTTCAAAATCATTTACATTTTTACTTTATTTCCATCTCCTCATTACCCATATCTCATAGGTCTGTTAGATTGCAGTTGGTTGTCAGGGTTACAGATAAAGCATGCAATTTGATAAAAAATAATAAGTAATATTTATCAAATTGCAGATTAATGAATTGCTTTTCTGTTTCTTGTGGACATTTTTTGTTGTTTAAAGCACCTGAATTTTACTCAAATGAGATTAGTCTACTCAGCAGTGTGATTCTTTATAGTTACTTATCCTATAGTTGAAATGTCAATGAATACTAAAACATTTTCCATCTGTTTTATAGAGATTGCATATTGAAAATCAAAAAGCTATATTATGAAACCAAATGATATATGTAGTCAAGAGATTGCCATTGCTTATGTGCCTGTGGTACACAAGCAAAGGCCAATAAACCTTCACTGTATATCTAGTTCATATTCTAGGTAGATAGGGTTTCATAAGTAAATATATATTGCCAGAGATACCTATGAAATTTGGTTAAAAAAAATTAATTTGCAGTTTGTGAGAACTTTATTAGAAGAAAAATGTCATAGAATATAGTAATGTGTTGATTTGATGGGCTATAATAATTAATGATTATTGTAATAATTATGAATAATTATTGCACTTTCCATAGTCACTAAATCATCAAAATATGCATTCTAATCATAGTATTTACAGGAAATATTTCTGCAGTATTATCATTTATTGTTTGTCTACAGGGTGCAGTAAGATGGATGTGTGACGTCGCAACCAATGCAGGGGAAGCCAGACTCGCAGAGATCCTCAAGCAACGTTTTCCACAGGCTACTGGCGTTGAAGTTAGAGACATTTCAGGTTAGTTGATGATTTCATAAAGGCATTTTTTACCGCATTTACATGCTTCTTTTTAAAAATCTCTATTGGTCATGTTTTCTTATATGAAAAAGATATAAGAAAAAGTCTGTCAGGTTTGTTTTTTTTCCTAGTTTGGACATAAATATGTAAAATGGTCTATTTTTTGTAAAGACTTAGTTATATACAAAAAAGATGTTGTACTGTGGTCTGTGTGTTATTATATTTTTAAGTTTGTTACTGAATGTGCAGTATTATATTTTACACACATTAACTTATTTTTCGGCTAACAGGTGGTTGTGGAGCAATGTATGAAGTATGGGTAGAAGCCCCCGATTTCAAAGGCCTTTCTCGAGTAAAACAGCACAAACTAATCACCCAGGTAAAGACGTAATATGTGTAAAGTACTCTAAAATGTAATACTATTATTCTTTGTGTATATTACATGAGTTGCAAAATAGATTGAACCTTTTTTTTCTGTGAATTACTTTTCCCATTAGTTTGTTTTTTGTGTTTTGATGGCCGTCTCTTCTTTTCCAGACCTTAAAATCAGAAATCCAGGATATGCATGGTCTCCGCATCAGCACTACAGTACCAGAGGAGTCGTAGCTATTACTGTAACTACAGCTATTACAGAAATCACATTTTACTTAAAACTGTGACAGCCACTTCGAAAGCAGGTCAAGTGAAGAATCCAATTTTTTTTCTCTTTTTGGAAAAAAATCATAAAACTCAGAGATTAATTAGAATGCATTTTAGATTAATACCTATATCATGTGTGGGGATTTTTTTTTTTTTTTTTACATATTTTTCATCTTGTTGAAAATGTTTTATGAAGTGTAAAAATATGTAATGCCTTGTTTTTCTTTTGTAAATAAATAGATATTTTTTGGATTATTTATGAGCATCCTTGATTTAAATGTAGGGAGAAAATGAAAATTGTATGTGTTAATAAGAAGTAATGCCACTTATTGCAAAATTGAATTTTCTCAATACAGTTCCTGTTCAAGATCAGACCTGGCAATAGATGCCATAGAATGTATAACTGCATAGGTATTTTGTCAACTTGTATAATTATAGACAATATTTGATGGAATATAAGGAACAAGAGTTCCTATGAGGGAAAAAGGGTTTAGCAAATGAAAATTTTGGAAGAAAGTTTTCAAGTAATTATATTATTTTGATATGAAATTGGAAGCTTTACGTTTAAAAAAAGTATTCAGAGATTAAATCAGGTAAAGCAAAGAGAAATAAAAACTTAGAGCATGTAATGAGCTAATTTTAAATATTGACAGGGAAAAGGATTAACAGCAGAGAACAAGAAATTTTGCAGGAAAGGATGGTCAGTTTAAAATATATGTTTAATCCTTGGCAAAGAGGTATTTAGTGTTTCAGAGAGGGAATGAAAATAGTGTAGAATAGCCAATAGGAGGTTTTTCTAATAAAAGAGTAAAAGTATGTCAGAAATAAAATGAAAGTAAGGCAAATAAAGG
>NC_091552.1:10219988-10224988 GCF_042767895.1 Penaeus vannamei
TTCTGTTCTCGCTCCTCCATTTCTTGTAATTGCATCCTCTCAATCTCTCCCCTTCCTTGTTTTTACGCTTGTAATCGTGTATTATCTCCACCTCCCTTCTTTCGTGTTATTTTTCTCTCTCTCACTATTCCTTCTTCTTTCCTCGAAATTTCTATCTTTTAATTTCTCTCTACTTACTCATTCGTTTCAATTAACATGCTTGCTTTTATTTTTCTTTCTTTTATTCATTCTCTTTCTCCCTTCCCTCTTCTTATTCTGTCATGCTGACCTACATTATCCAGTTCCTCCTTCTCTCGCCTTTTTTCTCTCTCTTTCCTACTTCCCTCTTCCAAAATGCTTATCATGCTTACGGCAATTATTTTTTCTCTCGTTCTCTATCTATCTTTATTCTTTCTTACTGACCCACTTTCTTCCATTTCTTCTAGTCTCTCTCTTCCTTGTTTGTTATTCCTTTTTCTTTCTGTCTGTATCTGTTTCTGTCTGTCTCTGTCTCTCTTACTCTCTCTCTCTCTTTCTGTCTGTCTCTGTCTCTCTTACTCTCTCTCTCTCTTTCTGTCTCTGTCTGTCTGTCTCTGTCTCTCTTACTCTCTATCTCTCTCTTTCTGTCTGTCTCTGTCTCTCTTACTCTCTCTCTCTCTCTCTTTCTGTCTGTATCTGTTTCTGCCTGTCTGTGTCTCTCTTACTCTCTCTCTCTCTTTCTGTCTCTGTCTGTCTGTCTCTTATTTTATTATCCACGTCTTCTCCCTTTTCCTGCTCTCATCCTTCCTCTTCTCCCTTTCCCCCCCTTCGCATAATTAGGCAGTTGCACATTGCATAAGGAACAGTCATGACTCTGCAACGGGAAATTCCATTATAAGCTTTCCTCTCTTGGTCGAAATTTGGAAAATTTATTAAAAAGAAAGAAAGAAAGAAAGAAAGAAAAAAAGAATGGATTTTATTGATTTTCTTCGATTATTTACTTTTTTTGAAATATTGATTAAAAACCAATGACGCTTTTTTTCTTATATTTTCACGGTCAGTATGTTGTGAATTCATTGATTTTTTCCCTTTTTATTAAAAACAATGAGTTATTAATTTTCCTCCGATATTTTTTTTTCACAATTCAATATGCTGTAAATTCGTCAAGAAAAAGCTTAAAAATTCATAAAACAGAAATAATGAATTGCTTTGATAGAGAGAGAGAGAGAGAGAGAGAGAGAGAGAGAGAGAGAGAGAGAGAGAGAGAGAGAGAGAGAGAGAGAGAGAGAGAGAGAGAGAGAGAACAATTATTACAAAATTATCTTTTAAACTGTCTATGATTTTACTAATTCATTATAAATGTAATTAGCTGAATCGTATCAAAACGCAATTCTTATTTGACTGAGCTTTCTATCTAATAAGAATCAATTTTAGGCCGAACATTAAAAAAATAATCAGACATAATATTCAGTAATTGGCTTATTTCTATGTAGACACTAGTTGTGGTAAATGGCACTTAGACTGCTGCTAATGATCATATCAGGTAGTAGTACTAGTAGTAGTAGAATTAATTGTAACAGTAAAAGTAGTAGTAGTAGTAGCAGCAGCAGCAGTAGTAGTAGTAGTAGTGACAGAAGAAGTAGACATAGCAGAAATAGCAGTAGTAGGAGTAGAAGCACTAGCATCAGTAGTAGTAATAGTAGTAGTAGTAGAGGTAGTAGAAACAGTAGCAGTAATAGTAGTAGTAGTAGTAGTAATAGTAGCAGTGGCAGTAGTAGTAATTGTAATAGTAGTAGTAAAAGAAGAAGATGATGCAGTAGTTGTGTTGTTATTGTAGTAACAATGATAACGGTGGGTAATGATGATACTGATAATTCTAAGACAATGATAATTCTGATGATTATGACATACTTTATATATAGTTTCAGCATATGTAAAAAAAAAAAAAATAATAATAATAAAATAAATAAATGAAAAATAATGATAATAAAAAATCTAAGAAACATCATATTTTACTTTGCTTATATTCGTAAGCAAATTTGGCTGATGCAACATTCACGTGAATATGCGAAGACTGATTTTTCGTTTGTCTATAATTTGTAATCTTCAAATGCTATTTAAAAAGAAATTAAGAAGGAAGAATAAGAAAAGAAGAGGAAGAAAAGATAGACTAAGAAAAGGAAGAAGAGAGAGCAGAAGGAAGAGAAGAAGAAGAAGAAAAAGAAGAAGGAGAAGAAGAACAAGAACAAGAACAAGAGCAAGAAGAAGAAGAAGAACAAGAAGAAGAAGGAGGAGAAGAAGAAGAAGAAGGGGAAGATTAGAAGAAGAAGAAGAAAAGGAAGAAGGAGAAGAAGGGAGTATATTAGAAGAAGAGAGAAGTAAAGAAGAAGAGAGAGAAAGAGAAATTTTCACCTCTTACAAACTGGTAATTAAC
Source organism: Penaeus vannamei (assembly GCF_042767895.1). NCBI lineage: Eukaryota > Metazoa > Arthropoda > Malacostraca > Decapoda > Penaeidae > Penaeus > Penaeus vannamei. The sequence goes on from NC_091552.1 coordinate 10,222,381, forward strand.
TGAATCATTAAGTGTGAATAGTTTAAACACCCATTTACATGCAAAGCAACGCGCAACATATTTCAATTCTGCAAGTGTTTAAAAAGCAAGTTTGAAGGCCTCTGATTTTAATAAAACATTTGTTAAAATATCAAAATAGACACAGACTTTATACTGCAACTATAGCTTGAGGTGATAACTAGGTGATTAAATATAGGGGTAGTTAGAGCAGCAATAAAGAATAGGTGGAGTGTATGTTAATCTTGGTGGATATGTGTAATCTGTGTATAATGTGTGTATGTGTATGGTGAGGATGTTCAAACGCATGCACACACACGTACACACACGCACGCAGATAGGCACAAACATACACACACACACACGCACACGCAGATAGACAAAAACACACACACATACACATGCAGATAGCATGACACACACACACACACACTCACATGCAGATAGACATAAACACACGTACATACATACACACATTCCCCCTCTCTCCTTCCGTTTATCTATTCCTCTCCCTCTTCCTCCCCCACTCCATCTACCCCTCCCTCTCCCTCTTCCTCTCCCTACTTCTCCTCCTCTTCCTCTCCCTCTCTCTTTCTCTTTCTCTCCTTTCTCCTTCCTCACCCTCTCCCTTTTCCTCTTCCTCTCCCTCTCCCTCTCTCTTTCTTCCTCTTCCTCTCCCTCTCAAAGCTCCCTCCCTCTCCTCCACTCTGTCTACCTTATCCTCTCCCTCTTCTTCCCTCTGTCTCTTCCTCTCCCTCTCCCCTTTTCCCTCTCTTTCTCCCCTCCCTCTCCCTCCTCCTTCCTCCCTCTCCCTCTCCCTCTCCCTTTTCCCCTCCTTCTTCCTCTCCCTCTCCTTTCTTCTTCCCTCTTTCTCTTCCTCTCCCGCCCACACCTCTCCCGCCCACGCCAGTCCCCAGGGGATGGCCGCCCACCTCTCTCAGCGGAATACCAGGTCGTGGGTCCGTTACCACGACCCACGCGCTGCAGTCGTCGCCGAGCCAGTGTCAAAGGCAACGATGCAACGTGTGGCGGGTTGGGATGCAATGAGGCGGTTTTGTTTTGTTTTCTGTGTCTTGTCTTTTTTTTTGTTTTTGTTTTAGTTTTTGGTTGTTTGTTTGTCTTTGTTTTTTTTCTCTATTTTTTGTAACTGTTTTATTGTTTCCTTCTCTGGGATGGGGTCTGTTTGTTTGTCTGTCTCTGTCTGTCTGTCTCATTATCTCTCCTCCCTCCCTCTCTCTCTCTCTCTCTCTCTCTCTGCTCTCTCTCTCTCTCTCTCTCTCTCTCTCTCTCTCTCTCTCTCTCTCTCTCTCTCTCTCTGGGATGGGGTCTGTTTGTTTGTCTGTGTTTTTGTCCTGTCTCCTGTTCTCTGTCTCTCTCTCTCTCTCTCTCTCTCTCTCTCTCTCTCTCTCTCTCTCTCTCTCTCTCTCTCTCTCTCTCTCTCTCTCTCTCCTCCTCCCTCCCTCTGCCCCTCTTACCCTCTTCCTCTTCTTTTCTGACCTTAAAGTAGGGCGACCTTGATCTGGCGCAATGACCTCTCATCTGTGAAAAATCCTCTCTTATTCTCTCTCTCTCCTTCCCTCTCCTCCTCTCCTTCCCTTCCTCCTCTCCTTCCCTTCCACCTTCCATTCCTCCCTCCCTCCCTCCCTCCCTCCCGCCCCTGGGACCTTGACTGGGCACAATGACCTTATCTGTGAAAATCCTCTCTCATTCTCTCTTTTCACACCTTCCCTCCTTCTTTCCCTTCCTCCCTCCTACCCTCCTTCCCTCCCTCCTATCCTACCCTCCCTCCCTCCCTCCCTCCCGCCCCGACCTTGACTGGCACAATGACCTTATCTGTGAAAATCCTCTCATTCTCTTTTCTCACACCTTCCCTCCTTCTTTCCCTTTCCCCCTCCCTCCCTCCCTCCTACTCCTCCTCTCCTTCTCCCTCCCTTCACCTTCCCTCCCTCTCCCACTCCCGACTCTTGACTGGCACAATGACCTTATCTGTGAAAATCCTCTCTCATTCTCTCTCTTCTTCACACCTTCCCTCCTTCTTTCCCTTCCTCCCTCCTTCCCTCCCTCCTACCCTCCCTCCTCCTATCTCTGCTTTTCCCTCCTCCTCCCTCCCTCCCTCCCTCCCTCCCGCCCCGACCTTGACTGGCACAATGACCTTGAGTTCAGAAAAATCCTCTCTCATTCTCTCTATTCTTCACACCTTCCCTCCTTCTTTCCCTTCCTCCCTCCCTCCCTCCCTCCTACCCTCCTTCCCTCCCTCCTACCCTCCTTCCCTCCCTCCTATCCTACCCTCCCTCCCTCCCTCCCGCCCCGACCTTGACTGGCACAACGACCTTATCTATCAAAAACCTCATTCCCCCCCGAGAGAAGTACAGCACAACGCCATCTCTTGGCAGCCAGATGAAACTAGTGATTACAGGTGATGATGATTCACTGGATATGCCTTAGCTGTGTTTTGGCCCCGGGGTTGTTACGAGGTATCTATGTGGTATCTGGGGTTGAGTGAGAAGGCTGGATGGAGGAAGGGAGAGGGAGAGGGAGAGGGAGAGGGAGAGGGAGAGGGAGAGGGAGAGGGAGAAGATGAGAGAGAGAGGGAGAGGGAGAGGGAGAGGCA
>NC_091552.1:10234988-10239988 GCF_042767895.1 Penaeus vannamei
ACAAAAATAACCCCCAAATTACATTAAGAACCCCCAAAAAAACATATCTACCCCCTCCCCCTCCCCCTTCACCGCCACCCCCCATCCCCCCCACCAAAAAACAAACAAACAAACAAACGAGATTTTCGACCGAAGGAAAGACATCACACCGCCTTGATCACCTTTCGCCCGCCATCATTAATTATTCCCGGCTTGATCCCTAATGATAAATGTGACAGGTGACCGCCTCTACTGTACAGGTAGCGAGAGACGAACGGAAAGTGAAAAATGAAGAGTGATCTTCACTTTCTTTTTTATATCAAGAGTGATATCAGTGTTTGATTTTTTATTTGTTTTTATTTGTTTGAGTGATCTTTACTTTTTTATATATCAAGGGTGATATCAGTGTTTGATTTTTTTATTTGTTTTGATTTGTTTGTTTATATATATATTCATCTACTTATTTATTTGTGTATGATTTTATCTTCTAAAAAAATGTTTATTTATATATTTATCTATTTATCAATTGTATATTTATTATTTTATATTTATATTTATATATTTATCTATATGTGTATCTTATTGTTCATTTGTTTGTTTATGTATTTGTTTTCATATTCATTTTAATTTTTGTATTGCAAGGTGTATTTTTGATATTCATGTTAGGTTTCGTAAGATTAAAAAAAAAAGTCTTTAAAATAATGTTCTAAATAGCTTGTAATTCTATAGTTGGTGCAGTGTGTGCTTTCATTTTGCGCTAAAAATAACTCTGGCTGATGTATTTATCATTAATGTTTTTTTTTATGATATAAAATAATTTGAAAAAATGAATATTGTATATAATAATAATAGTTTTCATTTTGTGATAAAAACAACTGAATGATATGCATGATATTAATAATGCTAATTTTAGTGATAAACATTTCTGTGTTATGATATACATAAATAAAACAGATATGAAATGTCACTTAAGTTACTTAAGTGAAAATCATAAAAGGGATGATTATTATAAAGTCCATTAAAATTCCCCCTGAAATTAAGCGATAAAATATCTGACATGTTTTCTACAACGATTTATCTTTTTCTTTTTTTTAAATTTATCATTTTGTAAATTCATTCACAAAGTTGTCCATATACGTACAAATAACGATGTATATAAGAAAAAAAAAAACTTTTATTCTTTTAAAATTTTTATTCTCTTCGCTACGCACATTTTCGGTTTATCGAGTCCAAGATCGGTATTATATTAAGGGTCCCTTATAAGGACATTTCTTTTTCTACTTCTCCCTTTTCCCTTCTTATCCTTTTCTTAATCCTTCCTCTTCGTCATCGTTCGTCTGTCTGTCTGCCTCTCTCTATCTCTGTCTGTCAGTCTGCCTCTCTCTATCTCTATCTGTCTATCTGCCTCTCTCTATCTCTGTCTGTCTGTCTGCCTCTCTCTATCTCTGTCTGTCTGTTTTTTCTGTTTGTTCCCCCCTCTCTCGTTATCATTATCGGTAATAAAACTGATGATAAAGATAATGATAATAATGATAACAATAATGGTAAGGATAGTGATAATGATAATGGTAATACTACTACTAATAATAACAATGATAATAATAATAACAATGTTAATAATATTAATAATAATAACAATAATAATAATAATAATAACATTAATGATAATAATAATAATAACAATAATAACATAATCAACCATATCAATAATAATAATGATAATATAATCAACAATAATAATAATAATAATATAATCAACAATATTAATAATAATAATAATAATATAATCAACAATAAAAATAACAACAATAATGAAAATAGCAACAGCAACAGCAACAAACTAGATTCCCTTTCCAGGTGCCATAAACATTATCCGAGAACAGCTGTTGTGAGATAATCCTTCCCCGTATAGCTCACTCCACCCACATATGGAGAAGGTCTGCTGCTGTTTCGCTTGACGACAGCGTGGAATCAAAGCCCTATCACACTATTAATCACTTAGTTGTCACATCTTGGCTTAAACTCCTTTTTGGTTGTCGACTCTCTCGCTTTTATCAGTATTTCGTTGGTTCTGGTTTCTTGGTTGTTGATATGTTGTACTTTTCGTGGTTTTATTTTCACTCTTTTTTTTTTTGATCTATGTATTTTTTTTTTGAGTGATTTTTTGTTCTGGTGGTTGCTTCTGTTTTTTTTCTTTCTCTTTTCTTTTTCTTTTCGTTATCTGTTTTTTTTCATTATTTTTTTCTTTCTTTCTTTTTACCATCGATCTTTTTCTCTGTTGATATATTTTTCCCAGTGATCTCTTATTTCCACTGCGAAAATGAAGAAACACGAAAAAGGAAAACAGAATTGCAAAAATTAAAATGAAAGCAAAAACAATAAACAATGAAAGAAACACGAGAAAGAAACGGCCACAGCAAGAAAATAAATTAAATCATGACTTTTTTTTTGTATTCATCAGACAAATAAATAACCGAAACAGATAATAGACGATTATTTTTATCCTCCTGATGATGAATGCTAGACGAGTTCGAAACGTCACAATTTGATTTCATTATTTATTATGACTGTTTCTCCTTTCATCTATGTGTCCACGTTACTGTGTTTGTGTTTGCTTTCATTACGTTATATTACCCTTAAAACTAGGCCTAGGCACGCTATAAGGAGGCCTAGATAAGCCAGTTTTATGCTATTTTACTCCATAATCAGTGATGAAATACAGCATATAATCAACTCAGAATGGTGTTCATTATCTTTATGCACTTATAACAGCATTAAAAGCTACCTGAGGCCAGCCTAGACTTACCTATCGCAGGATAAGTGTAGCCGTAATGTAACCAGGTAGGAACCAAGGCTAAATAAAGAGAATAATAGATAGATAGATAGATAGATAAGGACAGAGACTAACTGGTCCTCCAGCTCTTAAAATCCTTTTCTTTTTGATAGGTGTTTATAATATTCCATCTAAGGAAGACTAAAGAATTTTGTGTTTTTTTGTATGTTTTAAGCGATGTTTCAACGAGATAAAAGATTTTTTTTTCTTGTATGGGAACGCATAGAACTTTGAAGTGAATTTAGAATATATGGAAATATGGAAGCAGACGCATTGAACTATAGAATAAACGTAATGAAAATATGTACATTTTTTTTGGTCTCTTCGTAACTCCATTATCATTTTCTTTTTTTTCTTTTCTTCCGACATTTACAATTCCTTCTCCTATCTCTCTTTCCTTCCTTTGTTTAATCCGTCTCTCTTACTGTTCACATTTTCATCACCTTCTCCTGTTGTTGCTGCTGCTGATCCTCCTCTCCCTCCCTTCCTCACGGACCCCCCCCCCTCCTCCTCCTCTTCCTTCTTCCCTTTCTCTCCTCCCCTTTCTCCTTCCTCTCACCCTTACTCCTCGTCCTCCTCCCCCTTCCCTTCCCCTCCTACCCCTTCTCCCTTCCTCTCACTCCCCCTCCTCCTCCCTTCCTCTCACTCCCCCTCCTCCTCCTACCCCCATCCTCCCCATCCCACTCCTCCTCTCCCCCCACCCCCTTCCTCTTTCAAGGTCTCCCACAAGTATTCCTCAAGTGTAATCTGTTCCTCGTTTTCAAATTATATCGCTCATTTCATTTTGTAGTTTATTATTAGAGACAGAAAGAGATGGCAGAACACAGGAGGAGAGAGATTTATTAAAGGAGCTAGATAGATGGAGAGATGAACACGTAGAGAGATAGATATATTGGAAATATGCCTAATAGATCAATGTATGGAGGGATCTATCCTGTCTATCTTTCTGTTTATCTCTATATCTATCTATCTATCAATATAACGAATGAAAGAAAGAAAGCGAAAAATAAAAAATCTATCTATCTAAAATCATACCGTGCGTCCAATCCCAACACTTAAACATCTATTATCAAACAAAAAACAAAACAATTTTTTTTTTCTTTTAATGAACAGACTCCTTCACTCTACAGCTCTCAGGACCCCGCCTTATGGATCGTCTTATAAATCAAATGAATAAGTAGTGGTTCGTACCCGTCTTGCCTTGTATGTGAAGTGCATCTGGAGTCGAGTGCAATTTCTTGGGCTAATCTCTGTGTTGGGTGTGGGTTACTTATGGGTTGGAGCCATCGTTCTTTTTCTTCTTTTTTTGTCTGTCTGTGTATCTGGCGTATGTTTGTCTGTGGTTGTATGTATGTGGCTGTCTGTCTGTCTAGTCATTTATCTCCGTCTCTCTCTTTCTCTCTCTCTTTCTTTCTCTCTATCTCTCTCTCCGTATTTATACACATATACATATAGATGTAGATATACAGACACACACACACACACACAAACACACCCACATACAGACGCATCCAGTCCACCAAAAGAACCGGCTACGTCAAAGCTCTAACCGCCAAGAACGTAAAAGAAGTGATCGTATCTCGTGTCAGAGGAAGTCTTTACACCTGATAGAGTTCTGTACAACGAAGTCCTCGAGTGAATTCATGTTTATAAGGTCATACAGTTATGTGTCTCTGTGTGTTCGGAAGCGCTGCTAAAGCGTGCATAAACGTGTGTATTTGCATGTTTACTAGACGGATAAATGTTCTCATATGTATGTATGTATATATATATATATATATATATATATATATATATATATATATATATATATATATATATATATATATGTGTGTGTGTGTGTGTGTGTGTGTGTGTGTGTGTGTGTGTGTGTGTGTGTGTGTGTGTGTGTGTGTGTGTGTATGTGTGTGTGTGTGTGTGTGTGTGTTGTGTGTGTGTGTGTGTGTGTGTGTGTCTACGTGTGTTTGTGTGTGTTTGTGTGTGTGTGTCTGTGTCTGTGTGTGTAAATATGTATGTATGTATATATGTATACTCATATATAGAAACAAATAGCTATATACCAAGAAAGAGAGATAAGCAGATATATATAGACAGAGAAGTAAACGAGATATAGATAAACAGATAGATAGACGAGATACAAAGAGACAGACAGACAGACATAGACAGACAGAGAGACATACCCATAAAA
>NC_091552.1:10259988-10262488 GCF_042767895.1 Penaeus vannamei
TTAAATTTTCAAACTATAACTAATAAAAGACCCATTTTCACACAGACACCAACAACTCCATTTTCACACTATAACTAACAGTTACATTCACACTAACAAACAATGAGTCCTTTGACACGCATAGAGAATGTTTACCATATTAGACTACTAACGGTCTTTGGTCACTTGTCAAACCAGACCATCCAGTTTTATCAAGTAATTTTATTTTATTAATTTTATTTTATTAAGTGATTTTATTTTATTTATTTTATTTTATTAAGTGATTTTATTAAGTATTAAGGCGGGAAATGCAGAAGAGATATATCGTTTCGTTTGGTGTTTACGTGGAACTGAAAGAGAGAGAGAAAATTGGATGTTTATGGAAATAGAAATTTGAAAGTAGGTAATTGATTGTTTTGCTTTATTAATGCTTGGAATTAAAGAGGCTGACAAATAAATGGATTTTCTTGTTTGATTAATAGGATTATTACGATTTTTATCGCTATTTATATCCAGTTCTTATCTTCGCTTTATTGTTTCTATCTATATTCATGTATTTTTTTCTCTTTTTTTGTTTAAAAGCGAATATATTTTGGTATACTTCCTCTTTCTTTTATTTTTCATCCATGACTGTTATTCGGTTCTCTAATATGCTACGTCATCGTAATAAAATCATATGGTAGACTTCGCCCTAATTAACATACATCGGACATCTGACTTAGTAACTCCCTCCCCCCCCCTTCCCCATCACCATACTCCCTACAACGCGTAATCTCCCTTTCCCATGATCCTCCCCTCCCCCCTCTCACCTCCGTCCTCCCTCCCTCCCCCTCCCTCCCCCTCCCTCGTTCTCCTCCTCACCCTCCCTCTCGATTCTTTTCTCCCTCCTCCTCCTTATCCTGCCTACCTTCCTTCCTCTATCCCTACCCACTCCCTTCCTCCTTCCATCACCTTCCCACTCCCTTCCCTCCAACACTCCATACTCCCCCCCAAACCTCCTTCCTCCCTCCCTCCTTCCCCCTCCCTCCCCACCCTTCCTCCCTGTCCCTCTCCCTCCCTCCCTCCTCCCCCCCTCACTCCTCCATCCCCTTCCCTCTCCATCTGCTCCTCCTCCCTCCCCTCCCTCCCTCCCTCTCCAACTCCTTCCTGCCTCCCCTCCCTCCCCTCGCCTCCATCCCCTCCCTCTCCATCTCCATCCCCCTCTCTCCACCTCCTTCCTCCCTCCCTCCCTCCCCCTCCCTCTCCACCTTCTAACCTTCCCTCCCCCCCCACCCCACCCTCGCCCCTACATCGCTCTCTTCCGGTAAACAAATGACGTCACACTTTCGTTACGAGCCGACAGATGCGCTTCGAGATGTTGTTCTGTTTCTGTTACGTTCATATGTTATTACGTCACGCTACTAGATACGAACCACGTGTTTCTGTTCTACTTTCGGGTGGCGGAAAAATGCGTTAATAGAAAAAAGGAAGAAATTTATGGACGGGAATAATGAGAGAGATGATAAGAACTTGTGAATAATGAGATAAGGAAAAAAGATAATATCACACAAGCCGAGAATGGGAGTGGAAAAATTGGCGGGAAATCGGTTCAGCCTCGCATGTTTTCCGAAAGTGTATTACACGTTGCCGAAATCATATGAGAAACAAATTCTATACCAGAGAAAGACATAAACGAACAGAAAAATAAAAATTTTCCACATATAATCTCAAAAATATCATAGTCATCGCATATTATTAAGTACTCAAACAGTTATTCGTCTCTGTGACAATTTTCACAGCAGTAACGGAAACGCAGATATCAGGTCAGGTCACGGCTCGATGCCCCAGCTGACCGCAAACAGCTGATGGAGGTGACAGGGCTAACGAGCAGTAAGGGTGGGGGGGGGGAGGGGGTTGTATGAAGTGGGCGGCGGTAAGGAGCTGAGGAAGGGGGTAAGGAGGTAGGAATAAGGTTTAAGGCAGTTGGAGTGTGGATTAGGAAGCTGGGGGGAGGGGGGTTAAGAGGGTGGATAAGGAAGGAGAGAGCAGATGGCAGTTAGGAAAAAGGGGGAGGGAAGTAAGGAGGTAATGAAGGAAGGAATGGGAAAGTAGTAAGAAGATGGAGAAAGAAGGAAGAAGGAAGAGTTAAGATAACGACTAAGAAACGAGAATGGAGGAATGATAAAAAAAAGTGAAAATAAAGGGGAGAAGGAACAGAGATAAAGAGAAATGCTAAGAAGAGAGGAGAAGGAGCTTAAGACCGAAATAAGGAGGTATAAGGAAGATAGATAAAGATAGATAGATAGATAGATAGAGATAGATAGATAGATAGATAGATAGATAGAGAGAGAGAGAGAGAGAGAGAGAGAGAGAGAGAGAGAGAGAGAGAGAGAGAGAGAGAGAGAGAGAAAGAGAAAGAGAGAGAGAGAGAAGAAGAAGAGAGAGAGAGAGAGAAAGAGAAAGAGAGAGAGAGAGAAGAAGAAGAAGAGAGAGAGAGAGGAAGAGAGAGACAGAGAGAGAGAGAGAGAGAGAGAGAGAGAGA
>NC_091552.1:10265980-10273480 GCF_042767895.1 Penaeus vannamei
GTTTTTTCCCCTTTTTTTCCACTTCCTTGTCAGGTCATTTTTCCAACACCTGTTTTTTTTCTTTTTTTTTAAGCAAATATCTTTTATGTTTAGCTTTAGATTATCTATTATGATAAGTGTTAATTGTAGAAAAGGTAAGAATGAGAATCAATGTCTTCACAATACAAGAGATGTATTTGACCGGTACCTATTAAAAAGAAAAAGAAACAAAATCGTCAGAAATACTTGTATTTCTTACGAAGATACAGTCGAAACTGATCAAATACGTGTGTTATGAAGATATCTCTTTATTCATACCTTTTCTACAAAATCTATAGTAATTAGGTTAGGTAGAATCAACGGTATCATTATCAAAAAGGAAGAAAAATATGTGAATTTTAGAAATTGTTATAAAATTCCTCTTTGATTGCCTCCGTATTGGCTTAAGTAATAAGTGACTGCCATTTGTTCATTGCGCACTTAATTTTCCTTTTAAATTTATCATGGCCATTTATATCTAGCCATTAATCAATCACAAAAAATATTAATGGAAATCTTCAGAGGTGAATTTGATTTAAGAAACTAAAATTTTCGAGAGAGTGAGAGAAAGAGCGAGCGAGCGAGAGAGAGAGAGAGAGAGGGGGAGAGAGAGAGAGAGAGAGAGAGAGAGAGAGAGAGAGAGAGAGAGAGAGAGAGAGAGAGAGAGAGAGAGAGAGAGAGAGAGAGAGAGAGAGAGAGAAAGAGAGAGAGAGAGAGAGAGAGAGAGAGAGAGAGAGAGAGAGAGAGAGAGAGAGAGAGAGAGAGAGAGAGAGAGAGCGACAGAGAGAGAGAAACAAAAAGAGACAGAAAGAAAAATCGAGAGAGAGGTACAAGACAAACAGAGAGACAAAAGACAAACATAAATAAATATACAGAGACAAATAAATACCGCTAAACACACAGACAGAGAGAAAGAGAGACGAAAAAAACGAGAAAAAAGAAAGAAAAATGAAGGGAGGGGGAGACGACACGGGAGCGGCGCGGGGCTGTTCCTCCCACCGCTCACCCGCCCCGCACGTGTGACAGCCGGGACCTTGTGCTTCGTGAACCGTGAGCAATAAAGAAGTTTTCCGCTCTGGTTCGTGATGCCGTGGAAGAGGGGAGAGGGGAGAGGGGAGGGGAGGAGAGGGGAGGGAGAGGAGGGGAGAGGGAGGGGAGGGGAGAGGAGATGGGAGGAAAGGGAGGGGGAGAGGGGAGGGGAAAAAGGGAGGGGGAGAGGGGAGGGGGAGGGGAGGAGAGGGGCGGGGAGAAGGAAAGGGGAGAGGGTAGAGGAGGGGAGAGGGCCGGGAGGGAGAGGAAGGGGGAGAGGAGAGGGGGAGGGGAGAAGGGGAGGGGAGGGAGGGGAGAGAGGTGTTGATCTTGTCGGGGGAATGGGGGTAGCGGGGATGGGAGAGTTGGATGTGGGGAGAGGAGGAGTGACGAGAGGAGAGAGGGAGGGAGGGAAAAAGAGGTGAGAGGAGGGAGGGACAGGGAGGAGGAGAATGGGAGGGGAGAGTGAGAGGTAAAGGAGAGGGGGAGGGAAGCAAATGGGAGGAAAAGGAGGTGGGGAGAGGAGAGGAGATGGGAGACGAATAGAGAAGTAGGAGAGAGAATGAGGAGAAAGACGGGGAGGAGATGATGTAAGAAGAGAGATGAAAAGAAGCAGAGAAGGAATGAAGCAGGGGAACAAACAGGGAAAAAGAAGGAGAGAGAGAGAGAGAGAGAGAGAGAGAGAGAGAGAGAGAGAGAGAGAGAGAGAGAGAGAGAGAGAGCAGAGAGAGAGAGAGAGAGAGAGAGAGAGAGACAGAGTGAAAGAGAGAGCGAGAGAGAGAGAGAGAGAGAGAGAGAGAGAGAGAGAGAGAGAGTGAGAGAGAGAGAGAGAGAGAGACAGAGAGAGAGAGAGAGAGAGAGAGAGAGAGAGAGAGAGAGAGAGAGAGAGAGAGAGAGAGAGAAGCGAAGAGGTGAAGGGGGAGTGACATATAAGGAGGAGGGTCATGAAGATATTGGTTATTTCTGACGATTATCTATTTATCTATCTATCGGTCCATCTTTCTATCTGTAAATCTGTCCATCTGTCTATCTATCTGTCTATCTATCCATCAGTCTATCTGTCTTTCCATCTATCTATCTATCTTTATATATATCTATCTCTATCTCCAGCGATTTATCTATTCATCTATCTATCTATATCTTCTTTTTAATCCATCCATCTATCTACCTATCTATCTGTTTATCAGTCTATGCATCTATTTATATTAATTTTATAAAGAAAACGGAAAAAGAGGAGAAATGATAATAATAATGATAAGAAACACGAAAACGAAAATAGAGAAATAGTAATAATAATAAAAAAAGAAAAGAAAAAAGAGGACAAAATAACAATGATAATGATAATGGTAATAATAATAACACTGATAATAATAATAACACTGATAATAATAATAACACTAATAATAATAATTATAATAATGATAATAATAATGATGATGATGATGATGATGATGATGATGATGATGATGATGATGATGATAATGATAATAATAATAATGATAATAATAATAATAATGATGATAATAATAATAATAATAGGAAGGAGAAGAAGAAGAAACACGAAAACGAAAATAAAGAAATAATAATAAAGGAAAAACAACAACAGCAAACGGGGGAAAATTATAAGAATGATACGAAGAACAAGAAACATGAACACAAAAGAAAAGAAAAGAAAAGAAAAGAAAAGAAAAGAAAAACAATAGTTCACCAGGTTACAATATCAGTAAAGGTGACCTAGTGACTCTTAAAGAAAGGGTGGGGGTGGGGGAGGGGGTTGAGTTTAGGGGTGAGGGGGCGGTGCAGAAGGGCGTGTGCGTGTGTGTGTGCGTGTGTGCGTGGTTTGCGAAATGACACAGTGACACCCTCCATTTGCTGTTCTTGTCATGGCGTGAATTGCAGTCTTGGGTAGTTTGATCTTAGTAAGGGGGGGCGATTGAGAGAGAGAGAGAAAGAGGGAGGGAGGGAGGGAGGGAGGGAGGGAGGGAGGGAGGGAGGGAGGGAGGGAGGGAGGGAGGGAGGGAGGGGAGGAGAGAGGAAGGAAGGGAGGGAGGGAGGGAGGGAGGGGAGGGTGGGAGGGAGGGAGGGGGGGAGGGAGGGAGGGAGGGAGGGAGGGAGGGAGGGAGGGAGGGAGGGAGGGTGGGAAGAGGGAGGGAGTGGGGGAGAGGGAGAGAGAGAGAGAGAGAGAGAGAGAGAGAGAGAGAGAGAGAGAGAAAGAGAGCGAGAGGTGTGGGGGGGGAGGGGCGTGGGAAGAAGGAGAGGGGGGTGAGAAGAGAAAGAGAGAGAAGGAAGTAAAAAGAGAGAGAGAGAAAAAAAAACAAAAACAAAAATGAAAACACACCCACACATACAAAAAAAAAAACAAAAAAAAACGAAAGAAAAGGGAAAAAACACACACATTAAAACTCGTAAAATTAACACGTCGTGAGGAAGAACGTGTCGTGGTCGCCTCCTTCAGACATTCCTTCCATACTACAGTCTTGTCTACGTCTTAATGTCTACAAGAATCTCACGTTTGGATGCTCTGACACCTAATCTTCTATGTTTGTCTAACGGGGTCTGTAGGAAGAGAGAGTGAGAGAGAGAGAGAGAGAGAGAGAGAGAGAGAGAGAGAGAGAGAGAGAGAGAGAGAGAGAGAAAGCGAGAGAGAGAGACAGACAGAGAAGGAGGGGGAGAGAGGGAGGGACGGAGGGAGAGAGAGAGAGAGGGGGGGGGATGAGGGAGAGATGGGGGGAGGAGAGAGAGAGAGGGGGGATGAGAGGAGAGAGAGAGAGAGAGAGAGAGAGAGAGAGAGAGAGAGAGAGAGAGAGAGAGAGAGAGAGAGAGAGAGAGAGAGAGAGAGAGAGAGAGAGAGAGAGAGAGAGAGAGAGAGAGAGAGAGAGAGGGAGAGAGAGAGAGGAGAGAGAGAGAGAGAGAGAGAGAGAGAGAGAGAGAGAGAGAGAGAGAGAGAGAGAGAGAGAGAGAGAGAGAGAGAGAGAGAGGGAGGGAGAGAGGAGAGTGGGAGTGAGAGAGAGAGAGAGAGAGAGAGAGAGAGAGAGAGAGAGAGAGAGAGAGAGAGAGAGAGAGAGAGAGAGAGAGAGAGAGAGAGAGAGAGAGAGAGAGAGAGAGAGGGAGAGAGAGAAGGAGAGGGAGAGAGAGAGAGAGAAAGAGAAGGAGAGAGAGAGAAAGAGAGAGAGAGAGAGAGAGAGAGAGAGAGAGAGAGAGAGAGAGAGAGAGAGAGAGAGAGAGAGAGAGGGGAGGACAGAGGGGGGAGGAATTTTATTTTGTTTTGTATCATTATCTTTTGTGTGTGTGGGGGGGGGGGGGGGTACAAAGATTGTGGATTAAAGGGTTGAGGACATAGAAAGAAAGAAAATGTTTGTATACTCTATCTCTCTTTCTCTCTCTCTCTTCCTCCCTTCTCCCTCCCACCCTTTTCCCTCGCTCTCCCCTTTCTCTCCCTCCCCCTCTTCACCCCCCTCTCTCTCTCTCTCCCCCTCTTTTCCCTCTCTCTTCCTCCTCCCACCATTCTTCCCTTCCCTCCTCCCTACCTATCTCTTCCCCCTTCTTTCTTTCTTTCTTCCTCCCTTCCTCTCTCTTCCCCCTTCTTTCTTTCTTTCTTCCTCCCACCCTGCCTCCTCCCTCTCTCTCTTTCTCCCTCCCCCCTTCTTCCCGCTCCCCTCACCCACCTCTCTCTCTCCCTCCTCCCCCACCCACCTCTCTCTCTCTCTCTCTCTCTCTCTCTCTCTCTCTCTCTCTCTCTCTCTCTCTCTCTCTCTCTCTCTCTCTCTCTCTCTCTTTTCCCTCGTAATTCTGTTTCATTTCCTCCTTAACCCGAGCTTGTTAACCTTTTCCGACCCCTTAACGTGACGTAATCAGTGTGACCCATTACCCATTAACTGAGAACCTCTTTTCCTTTTCCTCGAGGGAGAGAGAAGAGGCTGGGAACCCGGAAGAGACAATTATTTTTTTTCTCTCTCTCTCTTTCTTTAACCTTCTTTCTGTCTTTAATGTCTTTTGTTCTTTTTTATGTTTATCTATATTTCTCTAGCTCCTTAGAGACAATATTTTTATTTTCTCTCTCTTTATTTAATCTTCTTTCTGTATCTTTTTATGTTTATTTTTAATTTTTTTAATCTCTATTTCTCTAGCTCCTTATCGCTATTCCTGTCTCTCTAGTTCATTATTTTCATCAATATTCTTCTGATTATTTTTCTAATATCTTATACCTTCTTTTTATTCTATCTCTCCAGTTCCTCAGCTTTATCCATATCACTCTACCGCCTTCTCTTTCATCCATATATCTCTAATTCCTTATCTTTATTTCTATCTCTTCCCCGCTCCCTTATCTAAGTCTTATCTAATTCCATAATTATCTGTAATTAATCAACACGTCATTATCACATTAAGCTTAGACAGAATTAATCACGGGATAATTATTGACTGAGACAATAATTACCTTGTAGGGTATTTGGGGTCATTTTGATCTCTAAATTAATGACAATGATATTAATAGAAATGTCAAGTGAGGATAAAATGTATTGGTGACACTAGGAAGGATTAATATTAATTATTTATTTAAATAAATAATATTAAGATTAATAATAAATAAATAAATAGTAATAAATAAATTAATAATTAATAAATAATATTAAGATTAATAATTAATAAGATTAATATTAATTATTTAGAGAGCTATTAATAACAATAAGGATAATGACAGTAGTAATAACTACTACTACTACTACAAAACAACAACAAAAACAACTGATACTTCTTCTACTACTACTATTACTACAAAAACAAAAACAAACAACAACAACTACTTCTACTACTACTACTATCATAACTACAGCAACTACTAGTACTACTACCGTTACTTCAACAACAACAACAACTGCTAAGAATAATGTTAATGGTAATGATGAAAATGATAGTAGAAGAATGTTATACTTTTAGAGTTTATTAAAATCATAACAGCATTTTCGATATATCAAAAGAACTTTACACCAATTATTACAGAACAGAAAAAGATGCACATCAACAGAAAGGTACATGTAATAATAATAAAAAGAATGAATAAAAAGAAACATGATTAATAAAACACCAATTATTGCAGAACAGAAGAGATGCACATCAACAGAAAGGTACATGTAATAATAAAAAGAATGAATAAAAAGAAACATGATTAATAAAACACCAATTATTGCAGAACAGAAGAGATGCACATCAACAGAAAGGTACATGTAATAATAAAAAGAATGAATAAAAAAGAAACATGATCAATAAAACACCAATTATTACAGAACAGAAGAGATGCACATCAACAGAAAGGTACATGTAATAATAAAAAGAATGAATAAAAAAGAAACATGATTAATAAAACAATTGAAAATGTAGTGACACTGATGAATTTGTGTTGGTTGATGATGTAATTGGAATGTGTTTGTTGATTGTGTTACGTAAAAAAAAGCATGTTGAAAAATCATATGTCGTGAAAATATTGAAAGGAAGAATAAGAAGAAGAAAAATCTGTCGTGAAAATATTGAAAGGAAGGAGAAGAAAAGAAAAAGAAGAAGAAGAAGAAGAAAGAATCTGTCGTGAAAATATTGAAAGGAAGAAGAAGAAAAGAAGAAGAAAAATCTGTCGTGAAAATATTGAAAGGAAGAAGAAAAGAAAAAGAAGAAGAAGAAAAAAAATCTGTCGTGAAAATATTGAAAGGAAGAAAAAGAAGAAGAAAAAATCTGTCGTGAAAATATTGAAAGGAAGAAGAAGAAGAAGAAGAAGAAACGAAAAAGCAGAAGAAGAGGGGGACGAAGAAGAAGTGGAAGATTTAAAAGAAGAAGGAAAAAGAAAAAAAAAGGAAGATGAAAAGTAGATGAAGGAGAAAAAGAGAAGAAGAACAAGACGAAAAAGAAGGTTAAGAAAATGAAAAAGAAAAAGAACTATAGTAATAATAACGATAACAAGAAAAAGAAAAAGACACCAGCTGTTATATATTGACCAAACGTCATCTAATTACTTAAATCATGCCCATTAGCCTCGTAGATAAAGCATTAATAAAATAATTATATAATAGACAAGTCATCCCTTATCACAACCTCCTTATATGGCGCTGACAGGACCGAGAGAATCATCTTCAATTTCAAGTTTGATCATTTGATATCGTCATATGACAAGCCAGATATCATCACATGCCAAAAGTGACCCTGGGATGCTGTCATTATCGTGACATGGTGACAGGGGCGAAGTTTCGTTTCATCTCGTTTCGTTTTATTCTAGTTTCAAAGTTTGGTTCTGTTTGTGTTCGTGGTGGTGAGTCAAATAATATGTAGAGGTATGCTTACAAAAACATGTACATACATGAAAATATAAATAGCCAAAATGAGAATTTGAAATAAACGTAACGTTTCGAACCATTTCGGTTTTTGTCTGAAGGGGAACTCAGGAAGAGTTCGAAACGTTACGATTATTTT
>NC_091552.1:10285980-10287549 GCF_042767895.1 Penaeus vannamei
CCCCTTTTCCCCCATTCCCCGCTCTTTTTCCCCCCTTTCCCCCTTTTTTTTTCTCTCCTTATCCTCATTCCCCCCCCCCCTTTTTTTTAAATTTTTTTCCCCCTTTTCCTTTCCCCCTTTCCCTTTTTCCCCTACCTTTTCCCCCCTCCATTTATTCCCCCTCCCCCCTTTTTTTTTTACCCCTTTTTCTCCACCTCTCCATTTTTTTTTTCCCCCTCCTCTTCCCCTTTTTCCCCCTCCCCCCTTTTCCCCCCTCTCCCCCCCCCCCCTTTTTCCCCTTTCCTCCCCCCTCCTTTCCTCCTCCCCTCCCACCCCCTTTCTCCTCCCTTCCTCCTTCGTTCCCACCCCCCCCCCCTTTTCCCCCCCTCCCCTCCCTCCCCCTCCCCCCTCCCTCCCCCCCCTCCCCCCCCCCCCCCCCTCCTCCCCCCTCCCCCCCCCCCCCCCCTCCCCCCTTTTCCCCCCCCCCCTCCCCCCCCCCCCTTCCCCCCCCCTTTCCCCCTTCCCCCTTCCCCCCCCCCTTTCCATCCTTCCCCTCCCCCCCCCCCTCTTCCTCCCCCTTTCCCCCCCCCTCCTCCCTCCTTCCTCCCCCCCCCCCTTCCCCCCCTTCCCCCCCCTTCCCCTCCTTCCCTCCTTCCCATCCTACCTACGCACACAGGTCATGCCCGCTTTCGGAATTTCTCTCTCCTTCGTAGGATTCCCATCGCGTCTTCAAAGGTCCTTGGCATCGACTCCTTTTGGGAACGAGAAGGTAAATCACGAGTGTGGTGTGGTGGTGATGGTGGTGATGGGGGTGGTGATGGTGGTGTGGAGGGTGGTGATGGTGGTGATGGGGGGGGGAGGAGGGGGGAAGGGGGGGAAGGGGGGGGGGGTGATTTGGAGGGGGGTGGTAAGGGGGGGGGGGATGGGGGGTGAAGGGGGGGGGTGGAGGTGGTGAGGAGGGGGGGTTTGGGGGGGGTGGGGGGGGGAAATTTGGGGAGGGGGGTGAGGGAAAAATGGTGATGGTAAAAAGGGGGGGGGGTGTTTGGGGAAGGGTGGTGGTGATGGGGGGTTGGGGTGAGGAGGGGGGTGATTTTGGGGGGGGGGGTGGGGGGGTTTGGGGAAGGGGGGTGATTTTTGGTGGGGGGGATGGGGGGGATTGGTAAAAATTTGGGGGATTTAAAAATGAGTAAAAATTTTCATAATTTTTAATTGGTATAAATTTTTAATGGTAAAAAAGGGGAAATGATGATGACGAGGACAACAAGGACGATAATCAGATCGGTGCCACTTAATAATATCAATCATAACAACAATGATAATGATATATTACTATCAGTGGCAATAATATAATCAATTGCAATAACAGTGCTGATAATGATAATAACAACAATGATAATAATTAAATTAGCGATGATAACAACCATAATGATAATGTAGCTAATAATGATAATAGCAATAATGATATCAATGACATCCATGACAGTAAAAGTTATCAATTTCGATATCATAATAATTATTTTGATGATATTCATACAACTTAAAACAAAATTATGAATCGTATCCTCTGATATTTTCTTGTGAAATTAAGAT
>NC_091552.1:10293049-10295549 GCF_042767895.1 Penaeus vannamei
AAAGACATGAAAAGACATAAGAAGAAAGAAAAATAGACACAAATGCAAGAAAGAAAGATAGAAAAAGAGCAGGAAAAATCGAGCCTGAAACCGTAATTAATCTAATCACGCGCTAATTCGAGTGGTTAGCCTCAGGGTTCGTGACCTCTCGCGGCGTTCAGTTCAATCGTGTGGGGCTACGGGGTCAGAGGTCAGGGGTCAATACAGCTAACTTATATTCAGGCGATACGCTTGCTTGCTCAGAAGCCAATTCGTGTTTATGACATGTTTATTTTTTATTTTTTTGGGGGGATGGTTTATTTCTTTATCTTTTTATCGTTTATATCATTACTGTTATATCTTAGGAAGGAAAGATAGATAGATATGTAGATAGACAAAGCTAGCTAGCTAGCTAGCTAGAGAGATAGATAGACAGACAGATAGATAGATAGATAGATAGATAGATAGATAGATAGATAGATAGATAGATAGATAGATAGATAGATAGATAGATAGATAGATAGATAGATAGATAGACAGATAGATAGAAAAACAGACAGACAGACATATAGATTGATAGATAGATAGATAGGGAGTAAGTGAGTGAGAATGAATGAGTGTGTATATGAGAGAAAGAGAGAGAGAGAGAGAGAGAGAGAGAGAGAGAGAGAGAGAGAGAGACAGAGAGAGAGAGAGAGAGAGAGAGAGAGAGAGAGAGAGAGAGAGAGAGAGAGAGAGAGAGAGAGAGAGAGTGAGAGGGAGAGAGGGAGGAAGAGAGAGAGAGAGAGAGAGAGAGAGAGAGAGAGAGAGAGAGAGAGAGAGAGAGAAAGAGATAGATAGATAGATAGATAGATAGAGAGAGAGAGAGAGAGAGAGAGAGAGAAAGAGAAAGAAAGAGAGAGAGAGAGAGAGAGAGAGAGAGAGAGAGAGAGAGAGAGAGAGAAAGGTAAATAGATAGATAAACAGAGAGAGAGATAAAGAAAGAGAGAGAGACAGATCAGAGAGGAAAGACAAAACAGACAGATTGGAAAGAGATAGAAAGAACACAGGTTGAACCCCATTCAGCTTTTTCTGCCAGACAAGACTTCATGTGACAATAGAATTAAGAGGTGAAGCAAGAGTTACCAAGGTCAGGTCAGAGGTCAAAGGTCGACCTGGGCTGAAATGCAGGAGCGTAACAGTTATCATGACCCTAAAAGAAGAAGAGGAAGAAGAAGAAGAAGAAGAAAGAAAAAGAAGACGAAGAAGAAGAAGAAGAAGAAGAAGAAGAAGAAGAAAAAGAAGAAGAAAAGGAAGAAGAAGAAGAAAGAAAAAGAAGGAGAAGAAGAAATAAGAAATAGAAGGAGAAGAAGAAGAAGAAAAGAAAACTGCCCACGTTTTAGTATCGAAAAATAAAGAGCAAATTTTTCGTTTATAAATAAGGTGTTAATGACTATCACGCCAATATGGTAAAAAAAGGAAGCAGTATTTATATTCTCTGGGTGTAATAATGATAATAATAATTATTATAATGATAATAATAATAATAATCATGATAATGATAATGATAATGATAATAATAATGATAATAATAATAATAATAATAATAATAATAATAATAATAATAATAATAATAATAATAATAATAATAATAATAATAGTAATAGTAATAATAACAATAATAATAATAACAATAATAATGCTAACAATATAAGATAAAAACAAAAAAACGAAGGGACTAATAGAGGGAACCTTATGCACTGGAAAAATATTTTTCTCTGTGTTTGTTTTTTTGTTGGTGAGTGTGTATGTATGTGTGTACATGTGCATGTGTGTGTGTGTGTAAGAACATATACACACATATGTCAATAAAAGTCAGACACATAATATCAAATACAATTGAGAAATATATAAAAAGGAAATAATTACCCGTTGCTGCGATCAAATTAATAACTAACGGTTATACTCCCGCATTATGGGATCGCATCTTTAGTTTTTACTTCCAGAAGCATAATTATAATATAACATCATGCATATTAAACATACTTATATAGCTCTTAAGATTATTTGATTTCCCTCGCTGTTGTAAGTAAAAAGGAACCAACGAAACCGGATAATTATATAAAAGCATTAAGAGAAAGATGGAACTAGAGACATATTATGATAATGACATAGGATAATGAAAAAACACGAACAGATAGATGGTACTAGAGATAAATTATGATAATGACATACCATATCAGATTATATCTTCCCAATCTCAATATATGCCTTATCATATCATACCTTCCTATCTTTATTATGTATGTCATATACTATACTGTATCTTCTTAAATAAAATATGCCATATCTATGAAGAAAAAAAGTACTTAAAAGGTATTTAACTTCTTTTTCCTCATTCTTCGTAAAAAAAAAAGAAATGTATGATACAAAATAGCAATCTAGTTTCATATCTTCGTAAAAAAAATAAATCTCAGTACCATTACATTGCAAGGAGTACATACTTTGCAACACGAAAATAATTATTCTGGCTTATCAACAT
>NC_091552.1:10310549-10313049 GCF_042767895.1 Penaeus vannamei
AAGGGAAATAGGAAGAGGGAAAAAATTACTTTCTTCTTCTTTCTTTCTTTCTTTGTATGTATCTATCTTTCTATTTTTCTTTCTATCTTTCTATTTTTCTTTCTTTCTTTCTATCTATCTTCTCCTTCCATCTTTCTTTCTATTTATCATTTTGTCTATCTATCTATCTTTCTTTCTCTCTATCAGATTTGATTATGATAGCAATTTGATAAATGACAAAATGTTGATAAAGATAATTCGATAACAACGATAATATTTATTAATATGATCTTAAATCACAAGATATCTGGCATATGGCATGAAATAATAGATTTTTTATCTATTGTGCATGTATGTGTGTATATGTGTTTGTTTGCCTGTGTTTTTTTGTTTGTTTGTGTGTGTGTGTGTGTGTGTATGTGTGTGTGTGTGTGTGTGTTTATTCCCGTGTGTGTGGGTGTATGTGTATGTGTATGTTTTATTTTAACAATTTACAATGATAATATTCCTTATCAAATACGTTTTTCATGTTTGATACAAAAATGTATTGATACGCACTGAACTATTAAGAATACGTGGAAAATCGAAAATAAAATTTTATGTGTTTGTTTGCCTGTGTTTTTTTGTTTGTTTGTGTGTGTGTGTGTGTGTGTATGTGTGTGTGTGTGTGTGTGTGTGTGTTTATTCCCGTGTGTGTGGGTGTATGTGTATGTGTATGTTTTATTTTAACAATTTACAATGATAATATTCCTTATCAAATACGTTTTTCATGTTTGATACAAAAATGTATTGATACGCACTGAACTATTAAGAATACGTGGAAAATCGAAAATAAAATTTTATGATTTGCAACTCTAATTGGCGAACAACATGGCTTCTTAATAAACCATTTTGTTTTTGTTTGCTTGTTTATTTTTTTACGACTGTTCACTAAACCATGTCGTTTAATGGTTCTAAATTGACAAAGAAGTAATTAATGATGAGTATAAAGGCCTATACAATTCATTTACAGTTGCTATCGTGTTTCTCCCTCTCCCTATCACTCCCTTCCCCCCTCCCCTTTGCTGTCGACTCCCCCCCCCACTCTTTCCCTCGTCCCCCTCCTTTCCCTCGCTCCCCTATTCCTCCTATTCTTATTCCCTTTCGCTTCTCTTCTTCCTCTCTTTCCTTGCTTGCCACTTACTGCCTCCCTCTCCATCTTTCCTCTCCCTTTATCATCTCCTCTCTTTTCCTTCCCTTTTCCCTTCTCCTCCCTCACTATTCCCTTCTCTCCTCGCTACTACCGTTACGTCTCTCCCTCTCTCTCCTCCCCCTTCCACCTCGATTCCCCACCCCCCATCCTCCTCCCTACTCTGCCCCAATCTCCCCTCTCTCTTTCCCGTTCATCATTCCTGCCCCCCTTCCCCTTCTCTCCCCTTCCCCAGCATCATTCCTACCCCTCACCCACTCCCTCCCCACCGTCACCCCTCCCATCCCTCCCTTCCACTCCTCACCATCACCTCCATCCACCCTCCTCCTTCCGTCCCGCCTCACCATCTCCAACCCCCATCCACCTCCCTTCCTCTCTTTCTCTCACCCCTTCCCTTCCCCTCTCCCTCCCCACCTCTGCCTTCCTCTTTCCCCCTCCCCCTTTCCCCCAACCCTCATCCACCCCACCTCCTCCTTCTCTCACCCACTTCCTTCCCCTCTCCCCTCCCGTCGCCCTACCTTCCTCTTTCCCCTCCCCCTTCCTCCCCTCCCTCCCCACTCCCTCCCCACTCCCTCAGCACGCGCCACTGCCCTCCCAGCTGTGTGGAGTGGAGGGCCTGACCACCACCGCCCCCCCTCTCTCCCCCGAACCGTGAACCAGAGAACCAAGATCCGCCTGGTTCTCTTTGTGGTTCTCTCTCGGGTTCTTTAAACATAGTCTTTTCTGGTGGTTTATACGTATATATGCACGTAGAAGTATTCATACTTAGGTACTTAGATGCATATGTAGATACTTAAGTACTCATGCAAGGGCTTACTGTATACTTACACGCACACTTGAGTATTCACGGAAGTGCTTACATACATACGTACATATAAACACAAGCACACACACACACACAAACACTTGCACACACACACACAAACAGATATATACACACACACACTCACAAGCATTCGCACGTACGAATGCACACACACACACACACACACACACACAAGCACTCACAGAAGCACTCACACCTGCACACACACACACAAACACTGCCACTTACACATGCGTACACTAACACATACACACACACACACAAGCACTCACACCTACACATGCACACACACACACACAAGCACTCACACACAGGCATACACTAACACACACACACACACACACTCACTAAACCCTCCCCCCACCACCACGCCACCACCAACCCACACACACAAAACGCAAAAAATATATGAACATTATGATACATGTAACATTTCTCTCACATTACCATGTATCAACTTATGTGTGATTTCCTGTCCACTCTCCATAACTTCACAAGAAAAAAAA
>NC_091552.1:10320549-10325549 GCF_042767895.1 Penaeus vannamei
ATAATAGTAATAAAATGATAAAAAGTAAATAAAAATAAAGAAATAAAAGTAAATAATTAAATAAATAATAATAATAGATATATCCATAAAATAACAGTGAATGGCAATAACTAGAAAAGGTAAAAAAAAAAAACGAGCGAAAAAAAAAATTGTTTACGCACATATCCCACTCCTGAACGCAACGAACCATGACTGCCAGCTCGTTCTATCACCCCGAGAAAGTGACAAAGTGTCGCTAATGAACGCACACTTACACGAGTCTTTCCACGCGTGTGCTAAAGACATTTAATAGTACCGGGTGTAACAGTACAGCAAATAACAACATTGGCATCATTATCCCAAGACTAATTACGTTATTAAAACAAAAACAAAAAGAAAAATTAAGTTAACATCTCCCTTAACAAAAGATTTACACGCAATTCCTTCTTCTGTTGTTTAATGTAAACGAGACGGTCTTCAATCACTGTTATTGCCGCTAATTGCTAATTAAGGGGCAAACAACCATTAACTTTGTCCTTGAAGGTAATTAGAGACGAGCTAACGACCTTTGAGGAAGAAGTGTGCCGAAGTTAGACTTGATGGCCGGGGGGGGGGTGAAAGGAAAGGGGGGGTAGGGAAGTAAAGAGGGGAAGAGAGGGAGAGGAAGAAGAGGAGGAGAGGAAGAGGAAGAGGAAGAAGAGGAACAGAGGGAGAGTAAAAGGGGAAGAAGGGGAGAGTTAAAAAGAAGGAGGAGAGTAAGAAGAGAAAAAAGGGGGAAGAGACGAAGAGTAAGAAGAGGAGGAGAAGGAAGTGTAAGAAGAAGAGAGAGAGTAAGAAGAGGAGGGGGGATACGAAGGGGAAAAGAGGGAGGGTATAATTAGATGGGGAAGAGGGTGGGAGTATGAATAGGAAGGGAAGTATGAAGGGAGATAGGAAGAGTAAGATTAAGAAGGAATGAAGAATAATGAGGAAGAGAAGAGAGCAGAGGTTCATGATGGAGGTGGATATAGTATAAATGGAAGGGGGGGGGATATTAGGGAGGGAGAGGAGATGGAGGGGGTTCTGAAGGAGGGAAGGGGAGGTGGAGGGGGTTCTTAGAGAGGGAAGGGGAGGTGGAGGGCGGTCCTTAGAGAGGGAAGGGGGGTGGAGGAGGGTTCTAAGGGAGGGGAGGGGGGTGGAGGGGTTCTCGGGGAGGAGGGGTGGAGGGGGTTTATGGAGGGAAGGGGGTGGAGGGAGTTTTTAGGGAGGGAAGGGGGTGGAGGGGGTTCTTAGGGAGGGGAGGGTGAAGGGGGTTCCTAGGGAGGGGAGGGGGTAGAGGGGGGTTCTTAGGGTGGGGAGGGAAGTAGGTGGAGGGGGGGGTGTTGAGGTGGTGTCGCGGTTGGCAGGTAATTACCCTAATTAACATGTACAGGCCGGAAATAACAACGACTGGTTACCAGCAACACAGCGGAGAGTATGCTGGGATGCCTCGCTTTGTCTCCCTCACTATATTTTTTGTCTGTCTGTCTATATGTCTGTCTGTCAGTCTGTCTGTCTATCTGTCAGTCTGTCTGTCTGCCTGTGCCTTTCTGTCTGTATGTATCTACGTGTCTGTCTGTGTCTGTTTGTCTGTCAGTCTATCTGTCCGTCTGTCAGTCTGTCTTTCTGTCTGTCAGTCTGTCTGTTAGTCTATCTGTCTGTCAGTCTGTCTATCTGTCTGTCTGTCAGTCTGTCTGTCTGTGCCTTTCTGTCTGTATGTATCTACGTGTCTGTCTGTGTCTGTTTGTCTGTCAGTCTATCTGTCCGTCTGTCTTTCTGTCTGTCAGTCTGTCTGTTAGTCTATCTGTCTGTCTGTCAGTCTGTCTGTCAGTCTGTCTGTCTGTGCCTTTCTGTCTGTATGTATCTACGTGTCTGTCTGTGTCTGTTTGTCTACCTATGTCGGTCTGTCTGTGTCTGTTTGTCTACCTATGTCGGTCTGTCTGTCTGTGCGTATCTATGTGTTTATCTTACTATTTCTAGTTGTACCTTTTTCATATAATAAAAAATCTCTTTGTTTATCTATCTTTTTTATCTGTTACCTCTGTGTCTTTCTGTCTGTTTATCTGTTTGCGTCTCTCTCTCTCTCTCCTTATCCCCCCCCCCTCTCTCTCTCTTTATTTCTCTCCCTCATCCCATCTCTCCCGCTCTTTATCAATACTGATACAGATATCACAAAATATGATCATGATTATATGGTTTATATTCCTAATATGGGTTTACCTTATATATATAACCATTACCTTGCCCCTCTCCCAGCAAGCGCAATTATTCAAGCACTTTCATAGTAGTCTAGCTATTGTCTTTTATTCTTTCTCTCTTTCTTCTGTTCTTTTTTTGTTTCGTTTCATTTTTTTCTTTCTTTTTCATTTTCTTTCTTTTCCTGTCTTCTTTCATCCTTTCTTTATTTTCTCGTCTTCAATTCTTTCTTCTTTTCCCTTCTTTCATTCTGTCTTTCGGTTTCTATTTTTTTTGTTTCTTTTTTCATTCTCGTATTTTGTCTTCTTTTCTCTTTTTCCGTTTCTTTTTCTATTCTTCCATTCTTTCTCCTTTTCTCTTCCCTTATCATTTAATCCTCTCTTTTCTCTTCTTCCATCCTTTCATCCTCTTATTTCCATTCTTTCATTCTTTCCTTCATCACATTTTTTTTCTTCTTCTCTTTATACCAATGACTACGATGATAACGACCTTGATAAGAATCATTTTCAGCGATCCATGCAACGCAACTTCATTCTTAATTTCGGTTGTGTTCGTACCTGACTTATTTTGCAATTAACTTTTCGAAAAAAAAAAAGAAAAAAAAATTGCACGTTGGTTGAAAATGAGTTATTGCGTGTCTTTCTAACCTCCCTCCCCCCTGTACCCCTCTCCTATCCCCTCTCATTACTATCTCTATCCTTATCCTTTGTTTTTGTTTTTATCTCTTCTTCACTTCGTCTTCCCTTCCTCCCCCCTTTACTTCGTCTATCCCTTTCTACTTCTCTTTCGTCCTCCCTTCACTTCACTTCTCCTTTGCTTGTCTCCTTTTCGCTTTTTCTTAACACTTTGTTGTTGTTGTTGTTGTATTTGTTGGTTCTTCTTCTTGTATCTTTCTCCTTTATTCTTTTCCCCATCTCCTTCTACTTCTCCTTAACCCTTATTCTCTTCTTAATCATTGTTAGCCTCACTTCTCCCCCTTCTTTATCTCCTATTCGCTTCTCCCCCTTTGTCTTCTTAATTACTTAATTCTTATTTTTTTTTATCTCTTTCTTGCCTCCTCCCCCTCACCCCTTCCCCCTATGTTCGCTTCACCTCCCTCCCCCCCACCTACCTCCCCATCGCCTCTCTCCCCCTTCCTCCTCCTTACACTCTCCTTAATTATTCCACTCCTCGTTATTCCCTTATTTTGCTGTTGTTCATCTTGTTCCTGTTTTCGTTTCCCTCTCCCTACCTACCCTTCGCCTCCCTCCCTCCTTACTGTTTTCTTAATTATTCTATTCTTCGTTACCCCCTCTCCTTTTTTTTTTTTTTTTTTGTTATTGCTGTTCCTGTTTTTTGTTTTTCGTTGTCAGAAGAAGAGAGCAATCGCAGAGACTTTAATAAGCTTTTCTTGTGATCCCGAGGCGGTCCTTATAAGGATTAGGGGGAGGGGGAGGGCAGGGGTAGTGTTGGGGAGGAGATAAGTGGGGGGAGGGGAGTGGGAGGAGAGGAGAGGCGGGAGGAGAGTAGGGGGAGAGGAGGGGGAGTGGGAGGGAGCAACAGCATCTAAAATAAGAATAAGAAAGACAGAAAAAATGGGACACAAGAACCGAGAAAGAAAAAAACATAGAATAGCAACAAACAAAACGATTTAAAACAAAAAACGCAAAATAAACATGATTACACCCCCCATCCCTCCCTTTAAAAACAACAACAACATCAAGGGGAAATCACCGCCGAGATAAGACACGCAGAGAGAAAATGGAATCGCATCCCAGGCAAAGAGAAGCTGCATCTCAAAGCTACGGTCACGCTAGTCTTCTCTACCCTGGGATCCCAACACAGCCTCGCCGAAGTCATGTCAGCCGACCAATCAAAAGCTGTAGTTGACCAGACTTCGGCGAGGCTGTCTTGGGATCCCAGGATAGAGAAGACTAGTGTGACCAACGGGATGGGTGGGAGCGGTACTTAACACACCCAGCGGATCTCCCTCGGAACGCACACATCCACGCACACACACACACACACACACACACACTTGCAGATAAATGCAAATATAAATAAATAAATATATGAATTGATAGATACATACATACATAAATAGACATAAAACGATCTCCCTCAGAACAGACACACACATATATACAGATAGATGAATACATACATAAAAAAATAATATGAATTGATAGATAAAACGATAGATAGATACATAAACAGGTAGATATAAATAGACATAAAACGACAGATAGATAGATAAATAAATGCATGGACATAAGTTTACGCACTGTACATATGAAGAAGAAACAGAAGAGAGAGAGAAAGAGAGATAGAGAGAGGGGGGGTGGGGAGGGGTTAAATTTAATTGCTGATTTGCACATATATTGCAAATCCTGCAAAAAGCAAGGGGGAGATACCAGCACGTCCGTTGCATCTGTGAGAACATACACACTGAAGGAAGTTATATAACCCCGTCATGTTTGTTTCAGTCTCAATATAACAGACATCTTGTAATTTCTTATCATTGAAACATATACCTCAGGAGGATGACTAACAACAATTTTTAGCCACGCAAAAAAAGAATAAATAAATAAATAAATAACACAAGATCACCGAAAACAAACACAAACAGAAGTAATACAAATAGACTGTACTATAGTTAGCATACTGAGAATAGAATGGAAGATGTCAAATTAAAACAGTATTTGACGCAGCCTTCTAAGATCAAAGATAGTTAGAAATCGCTAAGGGAGAAGAATAACAATCTACGGAACTAACAATATAACAAACAAATAAAATGATAAGGTAACAGATTAACAAGCAAGCTAACA
>NC_091552.1:10353049-10365549 GCF_042767895.1 Penaeus vannamei
AGAGAGCAAGAGAGAAAGAGAGACACACCGCAATCAACGACCCACACACACGTAACGAAGACGGTGCAAACGACAAGCCAAAATAACGACTTCGAAGAGGGCGAGGGGGACGCGAGAGAACCACGCGCCGGATATAGAATCTTAAATGCAAGATTGCCACAACAGACCGGAAATAACCAGAAAACCACAGACGTCCGAAATTTTCCTTTAAGAAAAAAAAAATGTGAAAAAAAAATATGGAAGTCACGGACGCTTTGAATTTCTTGAAGAAAAATCATAAATGTATAAATGGAAAAAGAACTGATTATATATATATATATATATATATATATATATATATATATATATATATATATATGTGTGTGTGTGTGTGTGTGTGTGTGTGTGTATGTGTGTATATTTTTTTCTTTTTTATTTTCTTAATGATTTTTAGTGATTATTTTTTTCGGTCGTAATGGAAAGTGTTATTTATTTATTATCTTTTTTTATTGAACATAATTCGGGAAGGAAAACAAGAGGTTGTGTTCAAGAAATTAATTATTTGCTTTTAACGTTGATTGAATAAGAATAATTGAATTTGTATTACAAAAATGGGATGATTATGAAAAAAAAATCATTTTGATTAATAAAAGATAGAGAAATATACACAATTTCTTTAAATCATATACAGTAATGAAATGGGTAATATAGATTAGAAGAACATTGAAAAAAGGTTCAAAGATAAATAAAAAATATGCAAACAAACAAATACGAAAATAACTTCATAAACACACGTCAAAAAGAAGATAATGAATAATAAAAGATAAAAATAGAGATAAAACACAAAAGTCAGTGATAGGCTTTTGTTACCACATCCTTTCACCCAAGGGCATAATCCTGCATCCCCAGACGGCTAAAACTGCCGGCTTTCATCGTTGGATAATTAGGATAACTGCTCCCCCACCTCCCCTCCCCTCCCCTCCCCCCTTAAATCCTTCTTCTCCCCCCCTTCCCCATCTTTCTCTCCCCCCGCCCCCTTCATTCTCCACCACCCCGCCTCTTCATCCTTCACCCCCTCCCCCCTGCCCCTTAATCCTTCTTCTACCCCCCTAACCCTCCCCTCCCCCCCCCCCTGCATCCTTCACTCCAACCCCTCCCCCCCGCCCCTCCTTCCTTGCCTCCTGCAGGATGTGGGTTTGCCCGGAGGCGAAGGAGGATCATAACAAAGGATTGAAGTGACGTATGATGTTATGTTCGGCCCTGCTTGCCTGCTTCCCTGCTTGCTTGACTAAAACGATTTGTCTTATTTGGAGGATCAAGTAGGGAGAGGGAGGGAGGCAAGGAGAGAGGTGGAGAAGGAGAGGGATAGGGAGGGAGGAGGAAAGGCAGGGAGATAAAGGAGAGGGAGAGAGGAGAGGGAGGGAGATGGAGAGAGAGAGAGAGAGAAAGGAAGAGAGAGAGAGAGATATTTAGATAGATAGATAGATAGAGAGAAAGCGCCCGAGAAAGAGAACGAAAACAAAAACGAGAAAGAAAGAGAAAGAAGACTAGGAAAAGAAAAGAAAAAGAGAGCATTAGGTTCACATATTGGTTCAGTCATGGATTAATCACCTGCACTGTTCATTCCTTGTCATTAACTCTCATAAGTTATTTGCCTCATTCCATACTTCACTCACACTGCTTCATTTTCGTTTTATGATTGAACTTAAGGATCAAATTCGCTTGAGGTAGAAATACATCAGTTGTATGATGCGGAGAATTCATATAATTAAAATCGAATTTATAGTCATGTAATACAGAACAGAATCGAAATTATTTTTTTTTTACAGAAAAGTTAAGTAGGATTTAATACAGTACCTAAAAACCGTATCATTCATTTCAATAAAACCCTTCAAATACATAGAATTCACCGTACGAACTACAAACTTCACAATCATTAACTTAGCGTTTTATTAACCTCCTTACATATTCGTGCAAGAGATACGCCGTTATATCGTGACACAGAGAGAGACGAATAACGCTACGATTTTATTATGTCATTAAGCAAGCAATTAGGGAGAAGGCGCCATGCAATAGGCAAGCAATAAGAGCAGGGCGGCGCATTAAAGCAGAGCATTAACGGCCTACCCTTGTTTTCAGCAGTTGCAAGCACGCGGTCGACAGTCAGCTGTTTTTGAGTTGGATCAATTCTGGACCTTCATTTGAATGCCTGCTTTATCCGTCGCTTTGTGTCTATATCTATATGTCTGTGTCTATGTATGTATCCATATTCATTTATGTCTCGTTATATCTATCCATCCATCTCTATGATATATATGTATATATAATATATATATATATATATATATATATATATATATATATATATATATATATGTGTGTGTGTGTGTATATATGTGTATATGTATATATATTCACATATGTGTATATTTATGTATATATATATACATACATATATATACATATATATATATATATATATATATATATATATATATATATATATATATATATATATATATATTATATGTATATATATTTACACTCACGCACACACAGACACACACATAGTGAGTAAGCGAATGGCATAGAGAGAAAGAGAGAGAGAGAGAGACAGAGACAGAGGCAGAGACAGAGACAGAGACAGAGACAGAGACAGATATAGAGACAGAGACAGAGACAGAGACAGAGACAGACAGACAGACATAGAGATAGACGGTTAGAGAGACAGACAGAATCACAATCACCGAGATCTTTTCATATTGCCAACACGTCTCATTACTGCCTACGTGTAATCAATGCTGAACAAATGAGCTATATGATGACCATATGTGAGCGCTTCAATTCGTAATATCAATGTCTGAAGATAAGCGCAGACATTAAAAAGAATTAAAAACAATAATTGGCAACCTAAAGGAGAAAGGGAGTGTTGGTTTATGCTAACGAGCTGTTGGCTTAAACAACCACTTTACAGTTGATTGTAGTTTCAAGGATAATAATAGCACCTGTTACCAAATCTTCAGGAAAAGACAAAAAAAGAAAAAAAAGAAAAGAAAAGAAAAAAAGTAAAATAAAATAATAGATAAAGATAGACAAAACAGTCAGGAAAGATTATATTAATGTGATGAAATTGATTGTAGCGATGATAATGATAATAAATGAGAACTATGATAAAATGATGAGTAGCATAATGATTGCGATTTGAAAAAAGACAAAAATAAAGATAATATTCACGATGCTAACGAATAACAACATAATGCCAAAGATATTACTATCAACAAGGACGTTAAAAGTGATGTCACCGTCTGAAGTAATTACGATTAAATAACAAACAACAAATTCACCAAAGCAAAACCACCAGAACAAAAAAAACACGTTCTCTAAAATAAAAATAATGGCAACAATTACTCTAATAATAGGATCACAATTGTAAGTAATGAAAATAAAAAGGCGAACCGGCACCATGAGTTTAAAAGAGATGTTTGCTCAATTAACACCAGTTCGGCAATTTAAAAAACAATAACAAAAACCAGCAAACTGTGGCAATGAGTGTTGTGTTATGAAATGTGTTGTACATCACATACAGGCGCGCGCACACACGCAAGCACGAACACCTTTTTTTTCTTATATTTTTTTTTTCTCTTACTCGCTCTCTTTTTTTCTTATATATTTTTTCTCTTACTCGCTCTCTCTTTTTTTCTCTCTCTCCCTCTCTCTTCTATCCTCCCTCCTCTCTCTCTCTCTCTCTCTCTCTCTCTCTTTCTCTCTCTCTTTTCTATTGCTTTCCTTTTCCCTTTTTTTCTGTTTATTACTTTCCTATTTTTTTCTTCTCCATTTCTCTCTTCTTTTTCGCATCTTCCTCCATCCACCCCCCCATTCTCGCCCACTTTTTTCTTATATTTTTTTACATTTAACGTTCATACTTTCCGAAGTTTTATTAATTTTTCTTCATATTTTATTTGTTATTTTTGTTCCTAAGCCTCTTGATGCGCACGCTCTCACGGCAGGATATAAAACTGTAATTTATTGTCATGGTCTTTGAATAAGATTAAAAGACTATTCTATCTTTTTTTCATTTTATCTAGTTAGATATATATATATATATATATATATATATATATTTCTTATAGTTTTAGGTGTTTTCTCTTTTTGTATATAAAAAAATGTATTTACGCGATTTATTTATTTTTTTATATATATGAAAAAAATAATAATTACGCGTTTTTTATTTGACAGATATTTCGTCGCGCTATTTTTTTTCTTTTTTCTTAATATTTGTTCTGGCGTTTCCTTTTTTTTCTTTCATTTCTAGTTTTTTGTTAAATTTATTTTTTGTTTTTTACTTTCTCTATTTTTTATTTTGACGCTTCCTTTTTTCCTCATTTCTCATTTTTCTTATTAATTTCTTATTCACATTGGCGTTATATTTCTCTCAAATTTTCGTAACTACTTTTCTTCTTATCTTTTAAATTTCCATCTACACGTTAGAATTAATCCACCGAAGATTAAATTGAAAAATGAATCTTATGTAATAACGTCACATTGGAATTCGCTCAATCAAAATTTGTTCATTTGTCCTATACTTGTTTCCTTATACTCATTTCAGGAGAAGAAAGGGATATAGTGATAGGGAAATTTTCTGTTAGATATTAGTTTATTTTCAATCTTATAGACAATGCTTAGTAAGTTTAATGATGTGATGACATGACAATTTATTTTTTTATTTGTTTAGGTGGTCTTATATTATCAGTCTTTTTATACTATTAGACTTCAGCTATTTGTTTACATCTTAACTCTCTCTCTCTCTCCCTCCCTCCTCCCCTCTCTCTCACATTAGTTTTCAACCATCAACATTAACTCTCTTTCATCCCTCTCTGTCCTTCTTCCTCTCCTTCCTCCCCCCCCCCCTCTCTCTCTCTCTCTCTCTCTCTCTCTCTCTCTCTCTCTCTCTCTCTCTCTCTCTCTCTCTCTCTCTCTCTCTATCTCTCTCTCTCTCTCTCTCCCCCTCTCTCCTTCTCCCTCCCTTCTCCCTTCCCCCCTCCTTCTCGCTCCCCCTCTCTATATCCTTTCCTATCTCTCTCCCACCCTCCCTTCCTCTCTATATCCTTTCCTCCCTTCCTGCCCCTCCCTAACTCCCTCCCTCCCTCCCTCTCTCTCTCTCTCTCTCTCTCTCTCTCTCTCTCTCTCTCTCTCTCTCTCTCTCTCTCTCTCTCCCTCCCTCCCTCCCTCCCTCTCTCTCTCCCTCACAAGAATCCCCAACCATCAATACACCACCCGGGTATACAATTAACTTCAAGGACCCTCATGTCAACACCTACACCAACCTCTATACACACTGCTATGCAAATTCCCAACCGAGGGAGTCAACACGAGTACATTACCTCCTCCGTCGACGCCCGTGCTGAGAGGCCGCCAGTGAACACACATGAGGTATACACGTGGCTGTCGTCCGCACACACGCGTGAGTGTACAGTCGAGCGCACACGTACAGGCAAAGGCGCGTACGCATAGACACACACGAGCGTAAATATATAATTGCGCACAACTATGTATAGACAAACAAACACAAACACACACGTACAGACAAACGCACACATACACACACACGCACACACACACGCATCCAAACCGCTATGTAAACGTAGTTGATCTTAGAATGAGATATGCCTCGAATGATATAGCAGGTTGAGGAGACAAAATGAACAGGGAAGACAGATAGATAGATAGATAGATAGATAGAGAGAGAGAGAGGGAGAGGGAGAGGGAGAGGAGGAAGGAGAGAAAGGAGAGGAAGGGAAGAGAAGGAGAGGAAGGGAAAGGAAAGAGAAGGAGAGAGAGAAGAAGAGAGAAAGAGAGAGAGAGAGAGAGGAAGAGAGAGAGAGAGAGAGAGAGAGAGAGAGGGAGAGTGGGGAGTGGGAGGAGAGAGAGAGAGAGAGAGAGAGAGAGAGAGAGAGAGAGAGAGAGAGAGAGAGAGAGAGAGAGAGAAAGAGTAGAGAGAGAGAGAGAGAGAGAGAGAGAGAGAGAGAGAGAGAGAGAGAGAGAGAGAGAGAGAGTGATAAAAGAAAAAAAACATCGATAGAGCCTTACTCCCCCCCCACCCCCACCCCTTTAAACAACAACAACAAAAAGGCTATTTTACTCCTTACTCATTACTCACAGATTACTCACAACCTCACACACATGCCACTCCTTTGCGAAATCCCGAATAAATCCTTTTTTTAAGC
This sequence comes from Penaeus vannamei, assembly GCF_042767895.1. Taxonomy (NCBI): domain Eukaryota; kingdom Metazoa; phylum Arthropoda; class Malacostraca; order Decapoda; family Penaeidae; genus Penaeus; species Penaeus vannamei. Next base: position 10,359,253 of record NC_091552.1, read on the forward strand.
CTATTAGGATGGACAGTTTCCAAAATTCCGTTTCTCTCTATAGGATTATCGGTTCTGGCTAAAAGGGTTTAATTTTCTCGTTCGCGGAATCGAGAAAAAATCTTTTTTGCATTATAATTTTTTGCGATGCTTTATTTATCTATTTTACTTGGATTAGTTTTATATCTTTAGAGATAAAAAATGCAGTGTGTAGCATCAATCTTCTTTTTATAATGTTATAATCTTTTAAAATAATTATTATTATCATAATGATGATAACAATGATGGTGATGAGAATGGTATTGGTGATGATGATATTATTTTACTGCTATTATCACTATCCTTATTACCATTGTTATTGTCGTTGTTATTATTACCATTATCATCATGATCCCTTCTTTACAGCGTTCACTATCATCATTGCAATTGTTGTTCCTCTTATCGTTAGTGTTTTTTTTTTATTTTTTTTTAAATTTTATTTACTTTTGGTCATTCATAAATTTTGTCATCATTTTAAAATTATTGTCATTAATATTATTGTTAACATTTGTTCTGTAAACTGTACCATCATTCATATATTACTTTCTTGTTGTATTTCTCATAAAAAACAATCATATTTCATTACTTAACTGTACTTAAATCACAATCGACATTTATACACAGACATAATATGAAACTATTAGACATCACTGTATCTCTTTTCATAAAGCAATAGATTTTATATCAAAAAGAGAATCAATCAGTGGTATTAATGTCTATTACAGATTCAGTGGAGTGAAAACCCGCGATTCAAGTTCAAAAGTAAATCATTCCAGTCATTGATATTTGATTAAAATACACACAAAAAAAGTCTTTGTTTAATTTTTTGTTGTAACTGAATCAACTGCAGAGATTTTGTGTCAAACACCTTTCTTCAGTCATCTAACATATCGCAATTTTCAAAGTTCTTTTTTTAAAGAATTTTATATCTGTTACAATTCGGACATGTCTCAATTTCCTGAAAAAAAAGAAAAGAAAGAAGAAGAAGAAGAAGAAGAAGAAGAAGAAGAAGGAGAAGAAGAAGAAGAAGAAGAAGAAGAAGAAGAAGAAAAAGAAAAGAAGAAGAAGGAGAAAGAAAAAGAAGAAAGAAGAATAAGAAAGAAGAAGAAGAAGAAGAAGAAGGAGAAGAAGAAGAAGAAGAAGAAGAAGAAGAAGAAGAAAAAGAAAAGAAGAAGAAGGAGAAAGAAGAAGAAGAAGAAGAAAACAACTAGGTGGGAGGTCCGTCTTATACTGATAATCTCGTTATCACATTTTTTTCTTAAATCGACAAATTCACCAATATAAATGAAAGAGGATCATTAACCTCCCCTAAAAATATTTGATATATAAGAAATCCACTTTTATCCTCACAACAATCTTGAACACAGGAAAGAAAGGCAGAAAAAAAAATCTTCAGGTTAAATTTTCTCAAGAACGTATTTTCGCTGACTCATGTTGCCTCATCTTCTCTCATATTGCAATGTTTCGCCAAATTTTCTGGTCTTATGGAATTTCTTAAAATTAATTTTCGGCTTCTACGCTCTTCCATTAACACCATCGTAGAGAAGGTTAGGTGTGACAAACAAGGCAAAATGAGAGGGAGAGGGAAGAGGAGAGAGGGATGGAGATAGATAGATAGAGAGAGGGAGATAGGGAGATAGGGAGATAGGGGGATAGGGAGATGGGGAGATAGGGAGATAGGGAGAGAGAGAGAGAGAGAGAGAGAGAGAGAGAGAGAGAGAGAGAGAGAGAGAGAGAGAGAGAGAGAGAGAGAGAGAGAGAGAGAGAGAGAGACAGAAAGAGAGAGAGAGAGAGAGAGAGAGAGAGAGAGAGAGAGAGATGGATACATGGATAGAGAGAGAGGGAGAGAGGGAGACAGAGATAGATAGATAGATAGAGATAGAAAGACAGACAGACAGAGAGAAAGAGAGAGAGAGAGAGAAATATAGATACAGCGAGAGACAGACAGAGAGAGAAATAGAGGGAAATCACAACCTGCAGTGCCAAGAAATACTGAAATACTCACTTCATGTCTTAGCAACACGGGTTGACATGCACCGAAGTCATCTTGCTGTGAAGTCAAGCATCTCGTTCGTGCTCCAGTTGACATCACATAATTGACTGTCTCTCAGTTCTGCTCTCTCGTTAACGAACTTCTGTATAACCTTAATAACCTTAATCCAGAGCCGTGAACGACAAAAAGATTTTTTTTCTTGGTTTCGCAACGATAATTATCCAGAAAGAAATTAATAAAAAAAAGAAAGCTGATAGACTTTAACGTCGTTTTCGAAAACTCAAATTTGAAGAAGAGAAAAAGAAAGAAAGCAAAAAAAGAGAAACCCGCTTCCAGTGCTGTGAGAAAAATAAACACATCACAGAAAAAAATACATCCACTCCAACTAACCCTCGCTCTCTCTTTCTCTTTCTCCAAATTACAAGAAAAAAAAAATCCCACGATGAGTCACTCCCCATTGGCGTCCACATTTTCCCGCCAAAATGTCAGCTGGGTCGGTCGGTTACGCGGTCGGTTACACGCCGTAACGGACCGCCTTCGCTAACCTTCGATTCTCGCTATCCCCATCAATTTTATTTGTTGATTGATTACGTCACGCACCTACAAGCACGATAGCAAGCAAGCCTACAAAGGCCGGAGATAAATCTTGCCTTGCGCTCGATATTCACGGATCATTTGAGGAATTTGCGAGCTGGTTAAGGTTTTGTTCTTTGCGAATTTGTGGGTGGAATGAATAGTCATGCTTGGTCGCGGAGGGAAAGGGGTGGAGGAGGAGGAAGAGGAGGAAGAGAAGAAGGAATGGAGGAGGAGGACGGGGAGGAAGAGAAGATAATTGGAGGAGGAGGAGAAGGAGAAGGAGGGGGAGAAGGAGAAGGAGGGGGAGGAGGAGAAAGAGGAGGAGTCTGAAAATGATGGATAGAGGGGTTAGTTAGATGGAATGGTAGATAAGTAGGGGAAGGAGTAGTGAGAGAGAGAGAGAGAGAGAGAGAGAGAGAGAGAGAGAGAGAGAGAGAGAGAGAGAGAGAGAAAGGGAAAGAGAGGGAGAGACGGAATGGCGAAAGAGAGAAAGAAAGAAAAAGAAAAAAACGGCCACGCAACCCTTCCCCCCCTTAAAAAAGAAAGAAAGAAAGAAAGAAAAACAGTGACCCAGGAAACAGAGAAACGTCCACACCTACAAAGAAAAACATAAATACAAGGAAAGAAGAAAAATGTTACCCACCAATGAGCAAAAGATTTTTTTTTCAGTTTCTAAGTCATGCATGGTCGGGAAAGGAAAAACAGATCGGGAGAGAAGACACAGAAGAAGAAAAAGAAGACGAAAAAAAAAGAAAAAGAAAAGAAAAGCAGCTGCTTGGAGACACAATATTTGGAAGTCTTGCTTGAATAAGGGTCGAGAAGGAATTAGAAAAATAGCGAAGACAGCAAAAGAGAACAAGGAAGCGAGCAGGAAAGCGAAAAAGAAAGTTAATGAGAGAGAGGAAGAGATAAAGAGATAGAAATAGAAAGAGAGACAGAGATAGAGAGAGAAAGGGGCAGACAGAGAGAGAGAGAGAGAGAGAGAGAGAGAGAGAGAGAGAGAGAGAGAGAGAGAGAGAGAGAGAGAGAGAGAAAGAGAAAGAGAAAGAGAAAGAGAGAAGAGAGAGAGAGAGAGAGAGAGAGAGAGAGAGAGAGAGAGAGAGAGAGAGAGAGAAAAGACGAAATTTCGCGAAGGTGACATCTTGCACGTCCGGTCAAGTAGGTCATCAAGGGTCACTGGTTAGCTGCCTTCGCTCTTATTTTTCTTCTTCTCTCTCTCTCTCGTTCATTTGCTCGCTCTCTCCAAATCTCTCTCTGTCGTTATCTGTCTCTATATTTCTCTCTCGTTGCTTTCGTCTCTCTCTCTCTCTTTCACCTCTCCATCCCTCCCTCCCTCCTTCCCCTCTTTTCCCTCCCTTCCCCTCTTCCTCCTCTCTCCTATCCCTCCCTTCTTCCTCATCTCCCTCCCTCCCTCCCCTTCTCTCATCCTTCCCACTCTCCCTTTCTCCTTCCAACCTTCCTTCCCCACCTCCCTCCCTCCCTCCTTCCCACCCTTCCCACCCACCCTCTCTCCCGCTCTCTCATCCCTCCCAACACCTATCCTTCGCTAATAACTCTCCATTCCTCTTCATTCCCCATATCCTGTGATGGCGAAAAGTGATCACTTGCCTTCCTTTGTCTCGTGTGTCGGCAATTACAAGACCCGATACAGAATGGCAGTTAGGAAGGCTTATGAATGGGAAGATATAAGCCTTTATTTCAGTCTTCCGTTGCTTGTATTTTTTGGTATTGTAATTGGTCTAATGGGATCTTTTTTTGAAGAGGGAGGGGGAGAGGGGGGGGGGATGTGGGAGGGGAGGGAGGGAGGGTAAGAGGAACGGAGGTTGGGGGAAAGGAGGAAGGGTGAGAAGAATGGAAGGAGGAGGGAAGAAAGGGATTAGAGAGAGAGAGAGAGAGAGAGAGAGAGAGAGAGAGAGAGAGAGAGAGAGAGAGAGAGAGAGAGAGACAGAGACAGAGACACAGAGAAAGAGAGAAAGAGAGAGAGAGAGAGAGAGAAAGAGAGAGAGAGAGAGAGAGAGAGAGAGAGAGAGAGAGATAAAGAGAGACAAAGAGAGAGGTGATACAAGAGAGAAATACAAGAAGGGGACGAAGAAAACGCCCTTTGTAATTTGGACCTTGTTTCGGGAAGATTCGCTGCGATGTGGATGGATCTCGAAGATAGTAACGGATAAAGAGAGAGAGAGAGAGAGAAAGAGAGAGAGAGAGAGAAAGGAGAAGAATAACGGAGGGAGGGAGGGAAGAGAGAGAGGAGAAGAACGGAGGGAGGGAGGGAAGAGAAAGAGATAAATAGATAGATAGATAGATAGATAGAGAGAGAGGGAAAGAAAGAAGGAGGGAGGGAGAGAGAGACATATAAACATATATAAAGTTTGTCAGACAATAAGCGAATGAAAAATAAAAGAGCGAAAGATAAAGAGAAAGAGAGATAAATAGAAGATAAATAGAAGAAGAAAATCAACACCAGACAAAAACATCGAGAGAAACGGATGCTGAGACAAAGCGAGGGCGATCTCACGTCCATCCCCGTGACACTGAGATTAGAAGATCATGATGCTGCGTTATCTCAAAAGTCACGTGACCTCTCTCTCTTTCTTTCTCTGTGACCCGTGTAGGTTTTTTTTTTCTTCAACAATATGGTATATAACTGTAACTTTTAATTGTTGTTTATTGATGTTATTATTATTATTACTATATTATTATTGTTATTATTTGAGTTGGACTTTATGAATTTGAGAAAAAGGGAAAAAATAGATATTTTCCTCTTTTCACTGCATTTTGTTTTTATATTTGTTCATTTATCTATTTAGTTTTTACTTAACTTGAAGTCAATAATTTTGAGAAAAAAAGTGGACTAGAGATTTTGATTTTCTTCACCGACATGGAATATAACGTCTTACATTTTCATTAATTAATTTATTTATTCATCTTATAGTTTTCTATTTATTTTATTTTTTATTTTTTATACTTCATGGTTTTAAGGAAAAAAGGGCAAAAAATCCAAAATCATAATTGCGTGCGAATGAATTGTATTGCATTGATGATACGAAACCTGGTGTTGTTGCGAAATTGGATAAAATAAGTTAAAGATAAACAAACAAATAAATAAGCAAACGAATTTTTAAGAAACTAATTAAGAAACATAAGGTGGTCAAGAGAATCTGAAAAAAATAAAGTGGGGAAAAATAGTAGGAAAGATGAAAATGAAATAGGAGAATAATTTATAAATTATGAAAATAACAATAAATCTACAAAAATACAAAATGTAAACAAGGAAAAAGAGAAATTAAGACAGGAAACAATAAGAAAGAGAGAGAAAAAAAAAGAAAATATAAAAAGGAGAAAGAAAAGGGGAAAAAAGAAAAAAATTAAGAAAGAGAACACGGAAAGAGAGAAATGAGAAAAAAATATAAAGACGAAATCAAAATAACTCAAGTGACAACAGAGAAAAAATAAATATGACACACCAAAAGAAAGAAGAGAAATTGGGAGAAAAAGGAAAAGGGAAAAACAGAGACAAAAGATAGAATATAACGAAGATAGAAAGAAAAGTGATTAACAGAGAGCAAGACAATAGAGAGCAAGTCACTACATATGACAAATAATTAAAAATACACTGTCAGATTACCGAAAACGTACGAATAATACCGCGCGGTAAAATACTATAACAATGGCGACTGCGGACTCCCTCTCGCCTCCAACCTGCCTCCATT
>NC_091552.1:10370549-10373049 GCF_042767895.1 Penaeus vannamei
AAAATTGTACAAGGAGAATACAGGTTAATTTTCACCCTTAATTACCCTTGTCTTAAGTGCTAAAGTTAATTAGAACATACGTTGATGGGTATCACACACATATACTATCGTCTATCTGTTTATATCTGTCTATATACTGTCAATCTACCTAGGCGTCAATCTGTCTATCTATGTATCGATCTCTCTATCTATTTATCTATTTATCTGTCTGTCAGCTTACCAACCTATCTATCTATCTACTAAAATAGCAGGGAAAGAGAGAAAGAAAGACAGAAAAAAAATAGAGAAGATCAGAGAAGAGAGAAAGATAGGAATGGAAGCAGAATGAATAAGTAAGGCAATAATTAGAGAAGAGAAACCGGTAAGGTGTAAGATCGGTAAGAGTTTATCTATCTGTCTATCTATCTATCTACCTGTCTACCTATCTACCTACCAACTTCTCAATCTATCTATCTTTCTTTCTACCGACATCGCATGGGAAAAGAATAAGAAGAGAAACAAGAAAGAAGAAGGAGAACAACAACAAAATAAGGAAAATAAAACGAAAAAGAAGAAAAATAAAGCGAAAAGGAATAAAAAAGAGAAAAAGAAGAGGAAGAAGAAGACAAAGAGGAAGAAGGAGGGAAAGGAAGAAGAAGAAGAAAAAGAAGAATGAAAAGAAAGACCAAAGAAAAAAAAAGAAAATTAAGGAAAAAGAAGACGAAAAAGAAAGAGAAGGAAAACAAAGAAAGAAGAAAAGACGAAGGAAAAAGAGAAGAAATAGAAGGAAATAATGATAAAAGGAGGTCAGACGAAGACAACCTCTATAGAACCCCTTCTGTCGGAGGCGAAGAACTGCCATCTTTCGCCGGTGCTAAAGAATGAGTTACGAGCGTGTCCCTCCCTTTCCTTTCCTTTCCTTTACCTTCTGTCGCGTTCCCTCCCTCTTCCCTCTTTCTTTCCCTTCCCCTTCACTCCATAGATCCGTCTTTTGTCCTTTTTTTTTTTTTTTTTTTTATTCTGTAATTGAACTTTCCGCTAGCTCTTGTTTGTACTTTGACCCTCTCTCCTTCCCTACTCCTCCTCCTCCTCTATCCATTCCTTCTCCTCCCTCACCCCTTCCTTCCATCCTCCATCCCCCCCCTCCCTCCCTCTACCTTTCTCCTCCCTCTCCTCCCCCTCCCTCCCTCTACCTTTCTCCTCCTCCTCCCCCTCCATCCCATTCTCCTCTCCCTCTACCTTTCTCACTCCTCCTCCCGGTATCCTTCCCTCTCTCCTCTCCTCCTACCTTTCTCCTCCCTTCGCGGTATCCTTCCCTTTCCTCTCTCCTCCTCCTCCTCCTCCTCCTGTATCCTCCCATCTCCTCCATCCCTCCTCCCTCCCTTCCTCCTCTTCCTCCTCCTCCTCCATCCTTCCTTCTACCTTTCTCCTCCCTTCGCGGTATTCTTTAGAACCTCACTTCTATTTCCATATTAATAAAAAAAAGACAGTGAAAAGAGGAAACAGAACAGATGTGAAGCGAAAAGGTCATAAAAAGGTAACAAGGGATTTTATTTAGTTTATGTATATGTATTTTTCCTATTTTGTTCCAATTCATCTTATTCTATTTCATTTTATTTCACTTCAGTTTATTTTGACTTATCTCATTTCCTTTTCCTTACTTTTCTTTCATCATTCTATCTTACCTTATCTTATTCTATTTATCCCGTTCTTCTCATTTTTTACCACGTATGTATTCATTCATATATTCATTCTAAAAAAAAGAAAAAAAAAGAAGAAGAAAAAAAAAAAAAAAAGAGGCTGTGATAAATGAATGAATGGGAAAAGACCGGAAAATACAGTTCAATTTCGCAGTAATTATCCTCAACAAGCTGTCAATCACGAAATAATTATCCTCGCCGACCTGCCATTATCATCATTAATCATTAACACCTTGTTAATTGCATCTTTACTTAGAGAGAAAAGGGGAAAGACACAAACAAAGAAGACGAGGAGGAGGAGGAGGAGGAGGAGGAGGAGGAAGGAGGAGAAGACGAAGAAGAAAAAGAAGATGAAGTAGAAAAAAAGAAGAGGAAGAAGAAGATAATGATGATGATGAAGAAGAAGACATGCACTGATACATACATGCATAAAAAAACATACGTATATACACATACATGTGTGTAATTGTATATAGAAACAATGAGACAAAGTTGATTTTGTAAGAAATTATAATGATAAAACAGTTACACATCATAAGTATGAGTAAGAAAAGGAAAATAAGAATAAAAGAGAGAAAATAAACATAATAAAATACATACATGAATAAATTTAGAAAATACGAAGTTGTAGTATTAGCGATAATGATAGGCTTATAAACAAACAGGTCAGTCTACAAGGTGTCTCAGAGCAACAAGTCCAGTTTCTCAGCGTATAAAAAAGAAAAGAAAAAAAGAAAGAAAAAAAATAGATAAGATAAAAAGGTCAAGACAAGGTTGGTAACAGTGTACGGCCTTTCAAGTAGTCTTTGGGTTGGTACCAC
>NC_091552.1:10380549-10383049 GCF_042767895.1 Penaeus vannamei
ACCTTTCCCTTTTCTCATCTTTCTCGCTCTTCTTGTTGCCTTCCCACCTCCCTATTTCGTCTTCTTTCTCGCTCTTCTTGTTGCTGTATCACTTCCCTATTTCCTCTTCTTCTTGCCTTTCTACCTTTCTCTCTCCTCTTCTGTTTCGCTCTTCGAGTTATTTTCCCCCTCCCTCTTTCCTCTCCCACGCACTTCTTGTTGCCTTCCCACCTCCCTCTTTCCTCTTCTTTCTCGCTCTTCTTGTCTTTCTACCTCCTTCTTTCCTCTTCTTTCTCGCTCTTTTTGTTGCTGTATCACCTCCCTATTTTCTCTCTTCTTTCTCGCTCTTCTTCTTGCCTTTCTACCTTTCTCTTTCCACTTCTTTCTCGCTCTTCTTGTTGTTTTCCCATCTCCCTATTTCCTCTTTTCCGCTCTTATTGCTGCCATTGCACCCTCTTTTGTCTTATTCCCGTTCTTCTTATTGCCTTCCCACCTCCCTCTATCCCCTTCCTTCTCATTCCTCTTTCCTCTCTCCTTCCATCTCTCACAATAAACTTACCTCTCCATCTCCTTCTTTTCTCTTCCACTTTCTCCTCTCTCCTTTCGCAAGAACACTTTTGTGCGCGTTTCCCCTTTATTCTAGTGACCCTTTTTTCATCATGAAATTCTTAAAGCGTGTCGGGAGAGAGAGAGAGAGAGAGAGAGAGAGAGAGAGAGAGAGAGAGAGAGAGAGAGAGAGAGAGAGAGAGAGAGAGAGAGAGAGAAAGAGAAAGAGAAATAGAGAGAGAGAGTGAGTGACAGAGAGAGAGATAAAGTAAGTGAGAGAGAAAGAGAGAGATAAAGTAAGTGAGGGAGAAAGAGAGAGATAAAGCAAGTGAGAGAGAAAGAGATAGATAGAGAGAGAGAGAGAGAGATGGAGAGACAGAGACAGACAGACAGAGACAGAGAGAAGAGTGAAAGAGACAGACACACAAGCCAGACCGATACATACAGGGGGGTGTAAGAGAGAGACAGAGACAGACAGAGATAGAAAGTTAAATAATTGTCAAACTCTTATTAGTAATTATATGCAAATGACCACCATGCTATAAACAAATAGAATTTCACCACAACATATCCAACCTGAATAAATAGACTACTTTTGAGCTAATCTTAAAAAACATTTAGAAAAACTAGACCAGAAGATTATGACAAAAAAGAAAAGAAAAGAAAAAATGAAAAGAAGGAAAACAAGAAAACAGAAAAAAAATAAAAAAGAAAAAATGCAAATCTAGAAAGACTATAAAAACGAAGAAAAAGAAAGACAAGAAAAAATAAAATAAAATAAAAAAAAGAAGAAAAAAAGGTGAACCAGTAAGTGCGTGGGTGAAATTGCAAGCATTTTACAAGTGTTCAGAATTTTATCAAATGCTCCGATCTTCCCCAAAATAACAACGTACCTACCACGGGTTCACTATTTACAACGTTTATGAGTGGGTGATAAGGTACTTAATTTTCTTTATATCTCGTGTTAGACGTTTTATCTTCGTGTGTGATTTTAGCAGCTCTTTTTGGTGGACTCTTAAACGCTCTGTCTGATTTTGTCTGTTTGTCTGTTTCTTTAATTTTCTATCTCTGTTTGTCTCTGTCTCTCTCTTATACTCCCTTGTATGTATCGGTCTGGTTTGTCTGTCTGTCTATCTCACCCCTCTCTGTTTCTGTCTCTTTCTGTCTGTCTGTTTGTCGATGTCTCTCTCTCTCTCTCTCTCTCTCTCTCTCTCTCTCTCTCTCTCTCATTCTTTCTCTCCCCCCTCTCTCTCTCCCCCTTATCTCCCTTTCCTCTCACTCTCTCTTTCTCTCACACTCCCTCCCCCTCCCTCCCTCTCCCCCACTCCCCCGTCCGACACCATGGCTCATATAAGCAAGGATAACAAGAATCTCAACTTGTTATGCAAATATACACGCGTAAAATTAATAAGCAATTCATATTCAGTTGTGTTTACTTCTTATTCATACACATACAAAGAAGAAGAAGAAGAAAAAAACACATATACGTATATAGAGATAGACAGTTAGATATATAAATAAGTAGATTGATAGATAGATAGACAGATAGATAGATGTCTACATATTCCAGAATCCCTATGAAGCAGTATTACCAACTACAGCAACAGAGACAGCAGTAGACGCAGCAAAAAACAATAACAAAACTTAATAAAGTGTTAATAAAGACACACAAAGAGAAGACAAGAAAAGAAAAGAAAAAATAAACAAAAAAACAAGGCGTCACAGTTCCCTAACCTCCCCCAACTAATCCTTAATAAAGACAAAAAGAGAGAACATAAACAAACAAACAAACAAGGCGTCACAGTGCCCTACCCCCCCCCCTCCCACAACATGTAAACAAATGACGCAATGCGAGGCAAGAATCGAACAGCTGTGATGTTTCGTTTCGCCCATGACGCAACCCGCTACGATAATGCTAACATTAGCGCCATTCGTCTGTCCGGGCCTGTACTTGGCCTCCTGGTACTCTCCCTCC
>NC_091552.1:10388049-10393806 GCF_042767895.1 Penaeus vannamei
CTCAGTCCCTTTCTCCATTCTTTTTTTTCTTCTCCTTTTCCTTCTTCTTCTTCTTCTTCAACTTCTCCTCCTCCTCCTCCTCCTTCTTCTCCTCCTCTTCCTTCTTCTTCTCCTTATTCTCCTCCTCCTTCTTCTCCTTCTGCTTCTCCTCCTCCTCCTCCTCCTCCACCTACTTATTCTTCTCCTCCTCTTCCTTTGTCTTCTTCTCTTTCTCCACTTCCTCCTCCTCCTCCTTCTCCTTCTTTTCCTTTCCTCTCTCATCTTCGCTTATTCCTCTTCTCCTTCTCTATAGTTCTTAATTAGACCCTTACTCCCCATTAAGACAAGAACCATTAAGGAACATGTCATTAACTAATGATGTCTGAAGTGAAGCCAAGAGATAAGGCAAGGGTCAAAGTAATGGGATAAAGGAGGTGGATGGGAAATAAGGATAATCAGTGGTAGATAGAGAGAGAAGGAGAGGATAAGAGAGGAAAGAAAGGATGGAGGGAGTGACTGTGTGTTTGAGAGAGAAAAGGAGGAAGAGAGGGAAGAGAGAGAGAGAGAATTATATATATATATATATATATATATATATATATATATATATATATATATATATATATATATATAGAGAGAGAGAGAGAGAGAGAGAGAGAGAGAGATAGAGAGAGTGTGTGTGAGAGAGAGAGATAGCGAGAATGCGAGAGAGAGAGAAAGAGAGAAAGAGACAAACAGACAAACAGACAAACAGACAAACAGACAAACAGACAAACAGACAAACAGACAAACAGACAAAGCAAAAGACAAACAAACAAAACAAGAGAGGTGAACAAAACGAAATAAAAAGAGACAAAAACAACAACAACAATTAACAACAAAAATTCACCCCCCCCAAGACAAACAAAACAAAGAAACAAATGACCCTGTGACTGACGGGCGTATGGGCGGCGCCGAGGTGTCATAAAGCGACAAACTGTGATGGATGACGAAGGCGTGGGCGTGGGCGTGAATCCAGATCTATGCGTAGAAGAAATGTAGAGAAAAAGACTTGATGATAAGGACGATAAATAATAATAATAAAAACATAGAAATATAGAAATGAATAAAATGATAAAATAGAATTTCAAAAACTCGTAATATGGTAATAAGTAATAATAAGGTAATAAATAAATAAATAAATAAAAATAAACAAATAAATAGAATGATAAAATAGAATAAAAAACTCGTAATAAGGTAATAAGTAATTAACTGGTGAGGTGATCCATAGATGAAGAAATAATGTAATGATGGATAAATAGATAAAGAGAAAAATCTATGAACAAACGTAAAGAGAGAGAGAGAGAGAGAGAGAGAGAGAGAGAGAGAGAGAGAGAGAGAGAGAGAGAGAGAGAGAGAGAGAGAGAGAGAGAGAGAGAGAGAGAGAGAGAAGAAATAGATAGATAGATAGATAGATAGAGAGAAAGAGAGAGAGAGAGAAAGACAGACAGACAGATAGATAGATAGAGAGAAAGAGAGAGAGAGAAGAGAGAGAGAGAACAGAGAGAGAGAGAGAAGAAATAGATAGATAGAGAGAAAGAGAGAGAGAGAGAAAGACAGACAGACAGATAGATAGATAGATAGTATAGATAGACAGATAGATAGATACACACACACACGTACAAGTACACACAAAGGAACGCTTACACACAGCAATATTTAGAGAAAATAGACAAACGGACAGAGAGTGAAAGAGACAGAGACACACAGAAAGAGAGAAATACACATGTTCTCTGTGTACCTCTGTGTACGTGTATGTATGGCGACAAAAAATATGATGATGATGATGAAGACGAAGAAAAAAGAAGAAAATATGATGATAATGAAGATGATGATGATGACGGTGATCATGATGAAGAAGAAGAAAAAAGAAGAAAAATATGATGATAATGAAGAAGAAGATAATGATGATGATGATGAAGACGAAGAAAAAAAAGAAGAAAAATATGATGATAGTGAAGAAGAAGATGATGACGGTGATCATGATGAAGAAGAAGAAAAATAAGAAAAATATGATGATAATGAAGAAGAAGATGATGATAATGAAGAAGAAGATGATGATGATAATGAAAAAAAGAAAAAAAGAAGAAAAATATGGTGATAATGAAGATGATGATGACGGTGACCATGAAGAAGAAGAAAAAAATTATGGTGATAAAGGAGAATATAAGGATGAGGATGAGGATGGTGAAGAAGAAGAAAAAGAAAATGATGATCATGTTAATAATGAAGATGAAGAAGAAGAAAAACACAAATAAGACGAAGAAGAAGGAATAAATAAGAAAAAGAAGAAGGAGAGGAAGAAGAAGAAAGAGAATAGATGAAGAAGAATGAAAAAACACAGCAGACAGAAGAAGAAGACACAGTAACATAACGAAAGAAGACGGAGAGAATAAATAACAACAAGAAGAAAAACGCAAACAAGACGACGAAGAAGAAATAAATAAGAAAAAGAAGAAGGAGAGGAAGAAGAAGAAGATGAAGAAGAAGAAAAACACAAACAAGACGAAGAAGAAGAAATAAATAAGAAAAAGACGAAGAAAAGGAATAAATAAGAAAAAGAAGAATGAGAAGAAGAAGAAGAAGAAGAGAGAGTCGTTTTAGTTTATTGAGTCGTTCCTCCTCAGAGTCGTGATCTATAACGATTCAATCTGACTCGTTCAGAGAAGTGGAGAGGCTTCTTTCTCTCTCTCTCTCTCCTCTCTCTCTCGCTCTCTTCTCTCTCTCTCTCTCTCTCCTTTCTCTTATGTCTCTCTCTCTCTCTCCTTTCTCTTATGTCTCTCTCTCATCTCATCTATCTATCCTTATCTTCTCTCTCTCTCTCTCTCTGTGTCTGTATCTCTTTCTGTCTCTGTCTCTCTCTTTCTTTCTCTCTCTCTTTCTTTCTCTCTTTCTCTCTCCCTCTCTCTCTCTCTCTCTCCCTCCCTCTCTCTTTCCTCTCTCTCTCTCTCTCTCTCTCTCTCTCTCTCTCTCTCTCTCTCTCTCTCTCTCTCTCTCTCTCTCTCTCTCTCTCTCTCTCTCTCTCTCTCTCTCTCTCTCTCTCTCTCTCTCTCCCTCCCCCCCTCTCTCTTTTCCTCCGCGTATCATCTTCCAAGATCCACTTAAACGTCTCAAGTTCTTCAAATGTTCTTCAGCAATGTTCAGTACGAAACAAAAACCGGATTTTACATTTCAGGAATTACTTCTCTGATATAACATTTTTCTGTTCTTGTTCTTGTGCTGTGTTCATGCGTGTCTTGTTTAAGTTTAATGGACTGTTTATCAATTGCGTTTTATATCCGATATTGGGTTTTATTCAATAAAATATTACATCTGTTTCCATCATGTCCTCTTTTATTTCGTTTTTCTAGTTTGCTTTTTTCAGATTTTTTATTTTATTCTATCTATCTATTTTATCTTATTTATTCATTTATTTACTTATTCACTTATTTACTTTTTGTTGTTATCTAGTCTCAACAATACTATATAAATATTTTTGGTTAAATATATATATATATCCATATTTTTATATTCTTTTAACTTCATATACATGCACCTCAACTCATTAGTAACCTATAGTATAGTATATGGATATATTCATACTGATACTTTGCTAATCATTTATCATCTCATACTTTCTACATTTAATTATATAAACTTATATATATATATAGAGAGAGAGAGAGAGAGAGAGAGAGAGAGAGAGAGAGAGAGAGAGAGAGAGAGAGAAAGATAGAGAGAGAGAGAGAGAGAGAGTATAGAGAGAGAAAGAGAGAGAGATGAATAGAAGGATATATATATATATATATATATATATATATATATATATATATATATATATATATATATATATATATATATACAGAGAGAGATAGAGACAGAGAGGGAGAGAATGGAAGAGATAGAAATAGATAGACAGACAGATAGAAAGATAGTGAGTGAGGGAGAAATAAGAACATCTCTCACACTTCTGTCTGGTCATTACAAGTCGTTATTACTCACCAGAGAAAAGAAGTAAACAGAAGAGACAAACAATTGAAGACAAAGACGACCTTGTCCCGACGCTGGACGCCTAAGGGGTGGGGGGAGAGGGGGGGGGTGTGCCTTAAGGGAACGTGTGTCTCGAGCGTCTTGGAAGAAATGCTTTGCTGTCTGCTTCTCTCTCTCTCTCTCTCTCTCTCTCTCTCTCTCTCTCTCTCTCTCTCTCTCTCTCTCTCTCTCTCTGTTTCTCTCTTCTCTTTCTCTCTCTTCCTTCTTTCTTTTTCCCTCTCTCTCTCTCTCTACCTCTGCCCCTCTGTTTCTCTCTCTCTTTCTCTTTCTCTCTCTGTCTCACTTTCTCTCTCTCTCACTCTACCTCTCTCTCTCTCTCTTTCTCTCTCACAATTTCTCATCTCTCTCTCACCCTCTCTCTCTCTCTTTCTCTCTGTCTCTCTCTCTCTCTCTCTCCCTCTACTTCCCCCCTCTTTCCGTCTGTCTGTCATCTATCCTCCTCTCTCTCTCTCTCATTTGTTATTTTCATTTCATTTGTCATTTTTTTCTTTGTCTTCTTCTTTGGGGAGATTTATTTTGGATTTCATTTGTTTGTTTGTTTGTTGTTTTTTGATTGTCTGTCTGTTCATATATGCTTATCTGTTTGCCTCTTTATAAGTCTACTTGATCTGTTTGTATATTTGTTTGTCTTTTATTTGTTTATGTATATATCTCTATCTGTCGGTCTGTCTTTTTATCTATCTGTATCTATTTCTTTGTCATTTCCGTTATTCGTAATTTCTTCAGTTGTTTCTTCTCTTCATTATCTATGTTTTTTCTTGTGCTATCCTTTCCTTTATCTTTAATTATCTTTTTTGTTTAGATACCTTTTCCTTTTTCTTTAATTTTCATTATTTTTTCTTATACTTACCTTTTTTAAAAATTACCTTTTCCTTTTTCTTTAATTTCCATTACTTTTAAGAATAATCTATTATCTTTGCGTTCACTTTACTTCCTCATCAGTTTTCATATCTTTTCGTTCATTTAACACCATTTTAGTTCACGTTTAATTTTTTCCCGTTCACTTAGCTTCATTACATATTCCGTTTTATGATCTTTTATTCCTCCTAACTTCATTTTTTAATTGTCTTTTTTATTCTCTTTTCGTTCGGTTTATTAAAGGTTACATTTCTTTTCCCAAACAATATCGTTCATTTCGTTTCCATTACATGTCACTTTTTTCACACGAACACATTTCCCTCATGCCTTTCCTCATCTATTCATTCCATAATCCCACATATCCCCGGTTTCTGCCCTCATAACGCTCCCACTCCTCATATCCACCTAAGAGTCCCACATACTCAGGGACTTTCTGCCTCATATAACGCTAACACTCCTCATACCAGCCTCATAGTCTCAAATACTCAGAGATTCTCTACCTCATATAACGCTCCCACTCCTCATATCCACCTAAGAGTCCCACATACTCAGGGACTTTCTGCCTCATATAACGCTAACACTCCTCATACCAGCCTCATAGTCTCAAATACTCAGAGATTCTCTACCTCATATAACGCTCCCACTCCTCATTCCAGCCTCATAGTCCTACATACTCAGAGAATCAATACCTCGATAAATCCCGCACTCCTCATAGCGGCCTCATGGACCCACATACTCAAAAAATCTCTAACTCATATAAAACTCCTACTCCTCATACCGGCCTCATAGACCCACATACTATCTCATACAAAACTCCCTCTTTTACCCCTCAAGGGGCCCCCATACCGAAAT
>NC_091552.1:10404306-10406806 GCF_042767895.1 Penaeus vannamei
GGCAAATACCCGTAATAACGTAAAGAACATCGAAAATATCATCCTCAAAAAGAACGAAATAAAAGATCTACTAAAAGGATTAGAC
The DNA here is from genome assembly GCF_042767895.1 of Penaeus vannamei. Lineage (NCBI taxonomy): Eukaryota > Metazoa > Arthropoda > Malacostraca > Decapoda > Penaeidae > Penaeus > Penaeus vannamei. Next base: position 10,404,392 of record NC_091552.1, read on the forward strand.
AAGACCAAAGCAGAGGGACCAGATGAAATTTCTAACTGGGTTCTTGGGGAATGTGCCGAAGAACTCTGTACTCCTTTATTGTTAATATTCCAAAATTCACTAAGATACAAACTACCAAAAGTTGGGAAAACTGCAAATGTTACAATCTTTATATAAGAGCGTATGATAAAACAAAACCCACTAAATTATAGACCAGTTTTATTAATCCAGTGGTATAAACTGCTAGAAAGAATAATTAGAAAACAATGGGTTGAATGCTTGAAAACAACGAAATGATAACAAATAAACAATTTGGCTTTAGAGAAGGAAGCTCGTGTTAACAACTTCCCTCTGTTTTCATGTGACAGACATCTGAAATATTACAAGAAAGAGACGGCTGGGTGGATTGTGTGTATTTAGACTTTAAGAAGGCTTTTGATAAGGTATCTCATAGAAGACTAATATGGAAATTAGAACACCTAGGTGGAGTGAAAGGCAACCTACTCGCATGGATGAAAAATTTTCTTCATGAAAGACAAATGAGCACAGTAATTAGAGGAAAGCATTCTACATGGCGACGAATAACCAGCGGAGTACCTCAAGGGTCGGTGTTGGCGCCGATTATGTTTACTATTTTCGTCAATGATTTAGAGTCAAACATAAGCCCAGGTAGTTATCTGAATATGTTTGCTGATGACGCAAAGATACAAAAGAGGGTAACAGACAACGTCTCATGCCAATGCCTCCAAAGTGACATCGAGAACTTATTCACGTGGAGTTGTACATGGAAGATGGAATTCAATACCAATAAATGCCACGTAGTCAGGTTTGGAGAAAGTAGAAATCGCCCACTATTCCAATACAAATTAGGGGACACAGTATTAGACACAGCTGACAGGGAAAAAGATCTTGGGATAATCATAAATAGAAACCTAAATCCAAATGACCATATAAATGAAAAGGTCCACAAAATGTTAGGACTGACGCCAATACGGTAGGGCATTCGTGTATGTGGACGAAGATATGGTAAGGAAGATTATTAAAGCAATCATAAGACCAAGTCTTGAGTACGGTGCAGTGGTATTGAGTCCACACTTAAAAAAAGATATTGATAAACTGGAAAGAGTCCAAAGAGCGGCGATAAGATGGGCACCTACCCTAAGAGATCTGAGTTACGAAGACAGACTACAGAAATTAGGGCTTGCTACCTTGGAAGAAGGAAAAGGAGGGGACATGATTATGCTTTTCAACTGCATTACAGGAAGAGTGAAGATAGATAAGGATGACTTTTTGATCTTGAACACAAGAAGAACGAGAGGACACAACAAAAAGTTGACAGTGAAAAGAGGCGATAAAGATGTCAAAAAATATAGCTTCCCAAACAGAATTATTGAATTGTGGAACAGTCTCCCCAATCAAGTAGTGTGTGCCAAAACTGTGCATCAATTTTAAAAAAGTTATACGGTAATTTAAATATAGCAGACGGGACCACCTGATACAGTTCTTCTCCTGTATTCAAACAACTAGGTAAGGTAAGTAAAAACAAGAAGCACATGACATGGACACACAAATACATGTATATATAAATGATCACCAGACTGGCCAGTGCCCTGGGGACCAATGAACTCAATCCTCCTCCCCCTTCCCCTGAGATCTCCACCCAATCAACTCACATCAACTCAAACAAACCCCCTATCCACCTCAGACAATAGCCATATAGCAAAACTCTCTATTAGTCGTCAGGTCCAAGAACTTCCATCTGAAGCCGGGGCCAGTGCAGATACACGTTTACGCCAATTAGCGGGTTTTGAGGGTCCTAGCAAAAAAAGGGTTCCAGACTAGGTAGGAACATGAAACTTCTGAAGCGTCTGAACCTAGTCGGGTCAATGTTCACGAGTAGAAAGTTTCATTGGAATCGGCCCAGGAGAAGCCGAGATACAAGGGAGGTCCCATCCGACCAATATTGGGACGTATAAACATACATACATACATATAGGGGTACGACAAATTTAGAAACAAAATATCTCGAGAACGGCACGTGCAAACTGATCCAGAGCTCCCCCGCAAAAACGTCCTACATGAACGGCAGTGTAACTATAGTGACTGTCCCAGTTTGCAATTTGTGCGACGAAAACGTTTCTCTCTCTTTCGCTCTATCTCCCTCTTTTGATACAGATTATAATTGTTATCATTACTACTATATGTTCAATCATGCAGTGTGCAACTGTTAAAATCCTTGTTTTGGCTTCTTCATGTTAACTACTTACCTAACTTTCTTTGAACATAACTATCTAGTTTTTTTCAGTAAAAGTCTTTAAAGACACCATTTCTGAATAGATGACTGAGACTCTACGACTGATGACAGACAGCTCGCACTTACAAACAAGGACCAAAGAAGTCTGACCACTGAATTTTAATAGCATGAAAATCATACTA
>NC_091552.1:10413813-10416313 GCF_042767895.1 Penaeus vannamei
CCGACGATGATGCATTCGTAATATGTTAAATACATCTCTTGCATTGCGAAGATATTCATTCTCGTGCGTTTTTTTTTTTTTTTTTTTTTATCATTTTTATTTATTTATCGTAAGGAATACGCATTTATATAACATCTCTAAAGGCGCCGTCTTTGTTGTGGCTTTGAAGACGGATTTTTTTTTTCTTTTTTCTTTTTTTTTCTCCTCGGCCTCCGGGGAAGATCTCGAAGACGCTGCCAAATGAACTCAAAAGGGATCATTTGCGGAGGAATATTTATGGCGACCTTGCTGGCGTGCGTGAGGCGACGGTGCTGCCCTCCAGCGGCTACCGGAGGCACTAAGGAGAGAGAGACGACCTTCGGGAAAAGGAACAAAAGATGTAGGCAAAGAGGACGATGATGATGGTGGGAGAAGCGAGGAACGGAGAAGGGGTTGGGATATATGAAATATATAGAGGGAGATAGGGGAAGGAGAGATTAGGTCAACCCGTGAATCTGAATTTCTTTTTTGAAGCTTGTTTTCTAATGAAATAATAAAAATAGATATTTTCTTTTTTCTTCTTCTTCCTCGAATCTGATCATTCGCAACGCCAGAGTGACCTCGGAAATGAATCCCTTTTCTGTATTGGCGATTATTGATAACGGACATGGAGAGCGAAGCAATAAAACGTAATTATAGAATAATAGCGAGAGGAGAGAAATGGCGATGATCCCGAAAAGACCAGGAGGCGGAAGAGGAAGAGAAGGAGGAGAAGGAAGAGGAGAAAGATGAAGACGATGATAGCACCGAAGCGAAGACGAAAGAAAAGAAGATAATTTCTTGGAAGGAAACAGCTGATCGAGATGTTTAACCTGATGATTGGTCGAAATTCTTTTTATCTTGATCTGAAATTGGACGCGTTTCTGCTCTGGGTCGCACGTACACACACGCACACGCAGAGACACGCAGGCATACACACGCAATTATACGTACCTATTATCGCGCGGGCACAAACATATGTATACGCAAAATACGAGAGCATACTCACGAACACACACACAGGCCTACGTGTATATATATATATTTATATATTTTAAAAATCTACTTGAAAAAAAGGCCGGTTTCACGCGGCAGATCCCGGATGTGACTTTCTCTGTTCTAACGCCGTCCTTCTCCCTTCCAGGCTGACCTGCTGGAGGCGCGGTTGGGCAGCAGCAGCAGCCTGAGCAGCAGGAGCAGCAGCCCCGGGCCGGGCTCCGAGGGCGCCGCCCCCTGGTGCCAGCGCTGGTGCGGCCGCCTCTGCCTCCTCCGCCTGGCGCAGTTCACGCTCCTGCTCACGCTCGTCGCCGCCGCCGCCCACGCCCTCATCGCGTCCCTCACCACCCGCGCCCTGCCGCCCACGCCCTCGCCCCTGCGCCGCCCGCCCCTGCCGCCCCTCTCGCCCGCCCTCCTGCCGCAGCCGCCGCCCTCCGCCCTGCTCGACCTGCAGGACTTCCATTTCCTGCACGACGCGGCGGAGTCCACGTGCGCGCCCGCGCGCCTGTACTTCGTGTTCCTGGTGCACTCGCGCCCCGACCACTTCCGGCAGCGGCAGGCCATCCGCGCCACGTGGGGCGGCCTGAGGGCGCTGGAGGGCGGGTGGGCGGCCCGCACCGTCTTCATGCTGGGCGAGGGCAGCGGCGGCGGCGGGGACGCGGGCGGCGCGGGCGGCGCGGGCGGCGTGCGGGTGGGCGAGCTGGTGGGCCTGGAGGCGCAGCGCCACGGCGACCTCGTGGTGGGCGCCTTCCGCGACCACTACCACAACCTGACGTACAAGCACGCGATGGCGCTGCGCTGGGCGGCGTCGCGCTGCCGCCACGCCGCCTTCGTGGTCAAGGCTGACGACGACGCCTTCGTCGACGTCCCGGCGCTGAGGGCGCTGCTGGACCGCACCTTCGCCGCGCAGCCGCCGCGCCGCACCCTCGCGTGCCACGTGCTGCCGCCGGGCACGCGGCCGCAGCGCAGCGGCAAGTGGGCCGTCAGCGCCGCCGACTACCCGTGGCCCGAGTACCCGCAGTACTGCGCCGGGCTGGCCTACGTGGCCACGCCCGACGCGGCCGACGAGCTGTCCCGCGCGGCGCAGGCGGGCGCGGCGCCCAGGGTGTGGGTGGACGACGTGTGGGTCACGGGGCTGCTGGCGGAGGCGCTGCGGCTGCAGCACCACTACCTCAACCTGCGCTACTCCTACGACCACACGGAGATGGCGCAGTGGGCGGCGCGCGCGCGGGCGTCGCTGCCGCCGCCCTTCGCCTTCGCCCACCTGGACCCCGCGTGCCCCGACTGGCGCCCCACGCTGGACGCGCTCTGGCGCCACGCCCTCGCCGCCCGCAACGCCTCCGCCGACGCCGCCGCGACCGACAGATAGGCGGGAGGAGCCGGCGGCGGGAACGAAGACGTCAACACTTAGAGACACGAAGCAAACGAAATGAGAGGACCTGGCTGCGACTCCTCGGTGTAAATAATATGTAAAAAAGATTCCAAT
>NC_091552.1:10421313-10428813 GCF_042767895.1 Penaeus vannamei
ATAATAATCGTAGTGGCGATAATGATTATAGTCATACTGATAATAATTCCAATAGTAATATTGATAATAATTCCGGTAGTAATGATCATAATAATGATAATGATGAAAAAGATAATGATAATGATACTACTACTAATAATAAAAATTATGATAATAGTCAAATGATAATGATGATAATTACAATAACATTGATAACAACATCAACAGCAATTAACAATACGATAACAAATACAGACGAACGTAAAAATAATAAAAGAATAGTTCCTTTACATTAATAACCTTAATAAAACAACCACAGCTCATAGGTTACCCAGTCATACATTAACTTCCAGTCATCTGTCACAGTTAGACAGTCACACACACAGTCACGTGATGATAAAGAACTGGATACTGTTCGTCACACACACACAGACACACATTCACACCACACACACACGCACACACATATATGCATATATATACACACATACACACACACACACATACATACACGCTCATACACACACACAAAGGCACACACACACCACAGATACACACACAGACACATGCACACTAACATACACATATTCACACACACACATACACACTCACACACACACCACACAAACACACTCACACATTCACATACACACACACCACACACAAACACACACATACACACATAAAGACACATTTTGCTATTAGTTTTTATTTATGCGTGTTCCCTTGTTTGTTTGTCTTATCTATTTTCGGCTACTCTTATTTGTAATTTTTGTTCCAGACTAAGCTCCTAAAACCGGTCTGGTCTTCCTTCCAGTCTTAACAATGTCAAATTTGTCTTTCGTTTACCTCCGTTTTCTGTTTCTTTCTTACCTGCTGAACTCTCCAAATCTGCCTGCCAGGGGAGTATTTTCTTTTTCTCAGTCTTCTTTCTCTTTCCATTCTTCTTCTTCCCTTCTTTTCTCTATATTTTCTCCTCATCTTCCTGTTACTCCTTATCCTCCTTCCTCTTTTTCCTTCTCTTCTTCTTCCTCGTCCTCCTCCTTTTCCTTCTCTTCCGCCTCCTTCCTCTTCTTCCTCCTCCCTTCTCTTCTTCTTCCTCGTCCTCCTCCTTTTCCTTCTCTTCCTCCTCCTTCCTCTTCTTCCTCCTCCCTTCTCCTTTTCCTCCTCCTCTTCCCCCTTCTTCCATTTCTCCCTCCCCTTTCCTCCTCCTCTTCCTCCCCTTTCCTCCCCTTTCCTCCTTCTCCTCCCTTCTCCCACTCTCCCTGAAGGGTTCTTGCCTGTGACAAGATGCGTTCTTGCAGAGATTAAACAACACTTATATACGCGTGCATGATCTTGCATGTCGTAAGGTCGTTTTTGCAGATATATCCTGCATGAGAAGTTTTGTGCAATTTTTACAATGCTCATTTTTTTATTGCTTTGTCCTTCTTACCTTCTCTATCTATCTTCCTTCTACTCTTTCTGTCTTTTTTTTCTGTTGTTGTTGCTGTTGTTTTGTCCTTCTGTAAGGTAAAGAATGTATATGTGTATGTTTGTCTGTTTATCTATCTATCTGTATCTCTTCATCTATCTATCTGCCTAAAACTGTCTATTTATCTACCTATAACGGTCAATCTGTCTACCTATAACTGCCTATTTATCTACCCATAATGGTCAATCTGTCTACCTATAACTGCCTATTTATCTACCCATAATGGTCAATCTATCTACCTATAACTGTCTATCCATCTACTTATAACTGCCCATCTATCTACCTATAACTGCCTATCGATCTAAATATCTATATATATCTAACTATAAACTATAACTATAGAATAACAACAAACATATAAAGAGGTAGATAGATAAACATTTGAGGAATATAGATCCATATTTCAGTTTTCAATGGTGTTAGTTTTCTTATATATATAACTGAGTGATATATGTGGATATGCAGTGATATTAATTTCAGTAATAAAGTTAATATTACAGATAACAAATAACAAGTTCAAAGACCTCGACCTTTGTCTCCACCCTTGTCAACCCTCTCCCCCCCCCTCCCCCACCCCATGACAACCCACCCATTCCACCCAACGTATGGCAACCCACCTCTGACGACCTCCCCCTCCTCTAGACAGCGCACCCACCCCCTAACCTCTGGTAGCCGAACCCACCCCACATCCTGGCAACCCACCGACCCACCCTACGCTCTGACTTCCCACCCATCCCACCCCACCCCGCCCCACCCCCTGCCTCCCCACCCCACCCCTACTCCCCTGCCTCCCCCACCCTATCCCCTGCCACTCCACCCCACCCCCTGCCTCCCCACCCCACCCCCTGCCACTCCACCCCACCCCCTGCCACACCACCCACACCCCCCTGGCCACTCCACACCACCCCACCCCCTGCCACTCCCCCCCACCCCACCCCTGCCACTCCCCCCCACCCCACCCCCTGCCATCTCCCCCCACCCCACCCCCTGCCACTCCCCCCCACCCCATCCCCACCCCCTGCCACTCCCCCACCCCACCCCCTGCCACTCCACCCCACCCCATCCCCCTGCCACACCACCCCACCCCCTGCCACCCCACCCCCGCCCCACCCCCCCCTGCCTCCCCACCCCAACCCTACCCCCCTGCCAATTCCCCCACCCTACCCCCCACACCCCACCCTATCCCGCCTGCCGTACCCCACCCCACCCCCTGCCACTCCACCCTCCCACCCCTGCCACCCCACCCCACCCCCTGCCACTCCACCCCACCCCCTAGCCACTCCACCCCACCCCCTGCCACTCCACCCCCCACCCCCTGCCACTCCACCCCCACCCCACCCCTAGCCACTCCACCTCACCCCCACCCCCTGCCACTCCACCCCACCCCACCCCCTGCCACTCCACCTCACCCCAACCCATCTAACAACACCCCACCGCCTGACAACCCATCCCATCCCAACCCACCTGACAACACCCCCACCTCCTGACAACCATCCCCCCCTCCCCCACCCCCTGGCAACATTTTGTCATCCTTCTCCTTTTACAGACTCGGTAACTAAGGCAATTAGTTCCTCGGGGTCGCTAATTGGTGCGCTGTCTCTTTGCTTTGTGATCTGTCCTAGTCGTTTGTGTTTTTCGGAATCCCATTTTTTTGTTTTTATTGTCTCTCTCTCTCTCTTCCTTCCTCTCTATCTTTTTCTTTCTTTCTCTCTCTCTTTCTCTTCCTTTCTCTCTCTCTCTCTCTCTAGTTGTGATATCGGTTGTTGACTTGGGTGAATTGTCTTTTCTGTTTTCTTCCTTTGTCTTGATTTATGGCTTTTTCCTCGTCTTCTTTCCTTTTTTACTCGCTCTCTCTCTATTCTACTATTCTTTACCTTCTACTCACCCCATTTTTTTCTCTATCTTTCGGTGTCTCCCTTTCTTTACATCCCCCTTCCCCCTCCTCTCTCTCTCTCTCTCTCTCTCTCTCTCTCTCTCTCTCTCTCTCTCTCGCTCTCCCCCTCTCCCTCTCCCTATCAGCGTGTACGTGCGTGTGCCTCTCTTTCAACGTCTCAAATTGTCTCAAACCGTGACTCGATGTTTCGAAATCTGTCTCGAACACCCGAACAAATATCACCTTTATTCTTAAACATTAGGGATTTCGAAGCTTCACCCAGGACTTCGACCCTTGTTCGAGACTCTTATATGAACACAGAACAACAGACGAATCTCCAGCCACCCAAAGAATCAACATTCTTTACCGAAGGGCGGTTCAGAAGCGGAAATACACGAGGAGGAGAACCGGATCTATACATCACGGGCTCCATGGCCATCATTATACTGACCATCGATTCACGAAAGGGAAGAAGAGAGACCGGATAAAGGAGAAGAGGAAAATAAGAGCGGAAAATTGAGGTCTGTGATGGTGGGCAGACAGGAGTCGATTTGCGAAGGGAGGGTTTTGTGTAAGGTGGGTCGGGTGGGTGGGTTGTGTGTGTGTAAGGTGGGAGGGGAGGGGTTGTGTATACGGGGAGGGGGTTGTGTGTGTAGTGGGAAGGGGGGTTTTGTGTGCGCGTGTGTGTTTATTTGTGTGTGTGTGTGCGTGCGAGCGCGTGTGTGTGTTTATTTGTGTTTGTGTGTGTGTTTATTTGTGTTTGTGTGTGCGTGTGCGTGCGTGCGTGCGTGTGTGTTCACTTGTGTTTGTGCATGTGCGTTTTTGTAGATGTGTGCTTAAGGCAAATGAGGTTTGTAAAAGACAACTCAAACAAAGAATTTTACAAATCTATACATACACATCTACGCATTGAAACACCAAGCGCAAGTATATACAAACTATCTATACATACATGCACATGTGGACATACACCCATTCAACCAAATACAAGGACGTACAAAAAACAAACAAACAAACAAAAAATACACATTCAAATAAATGCACAGACCCACAAAGAACAAAAGAAAAAAGAATAAAATAAGAAAGAAAGGATAAAAAGAAAGAGAAAGAAAGAAAAATTACATGACACGAGCGACACTGATCTGCGCACCCGCTTGGCTACTCTTCCGTGACCCTGCCAGTCTCTCCTCTTGCGGTGGTCACCAAAGGTCATGCAGAGCGGAAGGCAGATAGATAGATGGATAGATAGAGAGGAGTGGAGATATGGGACGTAGGATGAGCAACATAGAGAGGGAGATAGAACGCGAAGGAGAGATAGACGGATAAACAATCAGGCAGATAGAGAGAGGTATAGAGAGAGAGAGGAATGGGGAAAGGGAAAAAGAAGAGAGAGAGACAGAGAGAGAGAGAGAGAGAGAGAGAGAGAGAGAGAGAGAGAGAGAGAGAGAGAGAGAGAGAGAGAGAGAGAGAGAGAGAGAGAGAGAGAGAGAGAGAGAGGAAGGGAGGCAGGGAGAGAGAGGAAGGGAGGCAGGGAGAGAGTAAAAGAGTGTGTGCGAAGGACCGACAGGCTAAGACAGAAGAAAAAATGAAGAAAAAATGAAGTGACAGAAACTAACAAAAGGAAGAAACAGCAACACACACACACACACACACACACACACACACACACACACACACACACACACACACACACACCCACACACACACACACACCCACCCCCACACGCACACACGCCCACACACACACACAAACACACACACACGCACACGCACACACACACACACACACACACACACACACACACACACACACACACACACACACACACACACACACACACACACACACACACACACACACACACACACACACACACGTTTTCTCCTTGTCTTTGTCCTTCACCTTTTCCTATCACTAAAAATGATATGGTATTTGTCCTCGCGTGATGCACTTCCACAAGGACACAGGTGTACGTGACCGGTTAAGACACGATTTTATTACTCGGGGATGCTGTGTGTGCGTGCGTGTGTAAGCGCGCGTGGGTGTAATAGGGAATCTGTGTGTGCGTGCGTGTGTGTGCGCGCGTGGATGTAATAGGGAATCTGTGTGTGCGTGCGTGTGTGTGCGCGCGTGGATGTAATAGGGAATCTGTGTGTGTGTGTGTGTGAGTGAAAAAGAAAGGTGAGAGAGGGAGAGAGGATAAAGAGAGAGAGAGAGAGAGAGAGAGAGAGAGAGAGAGAGAGAGAGAGAGAGAGAAAAGAGAGAGAGAGGGAGAAAAAAAGAGAAATAGAGAGAGAGAGAGAGAGAGAGAGAGAGAGAGAGAGAGAGAGAGAGAGAGAGAGAGAGAGAGAGAGAGAGAGAGAGAGAGAGAGAGAGAGAGAGAGAGAGAGAAAAAAGAGAGAAATATATATATATATATATATATATATATATATATATATATATATATATATATATATATATATATATATATATATATATATATAGAGAGAAAGAGAGAGTAGAGAGAGAGAGAGAGAGAGAGAGAGAGAGAGAGAGAGAGAGAGAGAGAGAGAGAGAGAGAGAGAGAGAGAGGAGAGAGAGAGAGAGAGAGAGAGAGAGAGAAAGAGTAGGAGAGAAAAAGAGAAATAGAGAGAGAGAGAGAGAGAGAGAGAGAGAGAGAGAGAGAGAGAGAGAGAGAGAGAGAGAGAGAGAGAGAGAGAGAGAGAGAGAGAGAACGAGGTAAGGGAGAGACAGTGCCTTGAAACAGATAGACAGAAATAAGAAAAAAGAAGGAGAAATAGACACATAGAAAAAGAGAAAACAGATTCAAAAGAAAGAAAGAAAGAAAAAAATCTTGCGTCTAGATTTTATATAACTGTTATCATCATTATTTTTTATAGACATGACTGATACTTGTCCGAGGCCAGACATGGAAACTGACAATAACTAGAACTCTGTCTCTTATTCCCCCCCTCTCTCTCAATCCTTCCCTCCCTCTCATTCTTCCTCCCTCTCTTCCTCTCCCCCTCCCTCCCTTCTTCTCTCCCTCTCACCCTCCCTCCCTCTCTCCCACTCACCCTTCCTCCTTCCCTCTCTCTCATCCTTCTTACCTCTCTCCTTCTCACGTTTCACCCTTCGCTCTCTCCTTGTCATTCTTCCCCCTTCCCTCTCTCCCTCTCACTTTTCCTCCTTCCCTCTCTCCTTCTCATCCTTTCTCCTTCTTTCTCTCCCTCTCACTTTTCCTCCTTCCATCTCTCCTTCTCATTCTTCCCCCTTCCCTCTCTCCCTCTCACTTTTCCTCCTTCCCTCTCTCCTTCTCATCCTTTCTCCTTCTTTCTCTCCCTCTCACTTTTCCTCCTTCCCTCTCTCCTTCTCATCCTTCCTCCTTCTTTCTTTACTTCTCACCGTTCCTTCTCCCCTCTTTTATTCTTCTCAACTTCTCTCCCTTTCTCCCTCTCTATTTCCCTTCTATCACTCCCTTCCTCGCACTCTGTTTCCCTTCCCCTACTCTCTTTCTCCACCCTCCTTCCATCTCTCCATCCTTATCTCTCTCCCTACTTTCCTCTGTCTCCTCACCCTCCCTCCCTCTCTCCCTCTGACCATAACTCCTTCCTTTTTCTCTCTCCCTTCCTCCTTTCCCTCTCTCCCTCTTTCTTCTTGCCTCTCTTTCTCCTTTCCCTCTCCCTCCCCTTTTCTCTCTCCCTCTTCCCTCCTTTTCGCCTTTCCCTCCCGCTCTCCCTCTATTCCCTTATTCATTTCTTTTCTCTCTCCCTTCCTCCTTTCCTCCCCTCCCTCTTTTCCTGCTCTTCCCTCCCTTTATGCTTTTCCTGCTCTTCCCTCCCTTTCTGCTTTTCCTTTCCCTCCCCTCCCTTCTTCCTTCCTTTTCTCTTTCCCTCCCTTTCTCTTTTCCCTCTCCTTCCCCTCCTTTCTTCCTTCCTTTTCTCTCTCCCTCCTTTTTTTCCTCTTCCCTCCCTCCCTCTTTTCCCTTCCCTCCCCTCCCTTCTTCCTCCCTTTCTCCCCATTCCCCCCTCTCCCCTCCATACTGCGACCCTGTACACCGAGTGATGCTATGAAGCGCTAGTCATGAAAAAAAAAAAAAAAATTATCCACCCCTTTTATTCCCAGACTTCTAAGGTAAGCGGAGAGAATTAAAAAAAGATATTTCAACTTTATATTGCGTAATTATCTATG
>NC_091552.1:10433813-10436313 GCF_042767895.1 Penaeus vannamei
ACCACGTGGGAAGCTGTTTCTCGTTTAGTGGTCTCACCATTTTTTTCTTTCTTTCTTTTTTCTTTCTTTCTTTCGCTTTCTGTCTGTCTGTCTCTGTCTCTCTCTCGCTTTCTTTTTCTTTCTTTTCTCTTTCTCTTTCTGTCTGTCTGTCTGTCTCTCGCTTTCTTTTTCTTTCTTTCTTTCGCTTTCTGTCTGTCTGTATGTCTGTCTGTCTGCCTCTCTCGCTTTCTTTCTTTCTCTCTTTTTCTTTTTCTCTTTCTCTTTCTGTCTGTCTGTCTGTCTGTCTGTCTCTCTCTCTCTGTCTATCTCTCTCCCTCTCTCTCTCTCACTTTCTTTCTTGCTTTCTCTCTTTCTTTTTCTCTTTTTCGTTCTCTGTCTGTATGTCTGCCTCTATCTCTGTCTCTGTCTCTCTCTCTCGCTCTCTTATTTTTCATTTGTTTATTCTTTTAAGGATTTCGGTGTTCTCTTTGCCTCTTTTAACTCTCTCGTTTGCTTCGGTTCTTTTCGGAATTTCTTTAGTTCTCATTTATTTGTTATTGTGTCATCCATTTTTATTTTTGTTTGTTTTCTTTTTTTCTTTTCTGAGGGCATTTTTTTCTTGTCATCACTCTTTTATTTGTTTATTTCTATTTTCATTTTTTCCATTATTCGTTTCCTTCTTGTCTGTGTGTCTTTTTTAGATTAATTTTCTCAATTTACGAAAGAGGTGTCTTAATAAAACGCGTAAGAAGGGTACACTTAGATAAACGCACACACGCACACACGGACATGTACTCACGGACACACAATTACAAACACACGTAGGTCTTTAATCTCTCTTTTTATACCTTTTTCTCTTGGTACTTTTTTCCTGTTTTCTCAGTCTTTTTCTTTCTCTCTTTCTTTCTTTGTTCCTCTTTAAGTCTCTCTCTCTCTCTCTCTCTCTCTGTCTCTATCTCTCTGTCTGTCTCTCTCTCTCTCTCTCTCTCTCTCTCTCTCTCTCTCTCTCTCTGTTTTCTTTCCTTTCTTCTTCATCTTCCCAGCATTCTTCCTCCACTCCCTTTCAACTCCCCCTCTCTCCCTTTATCGTCTTCTCCATTCTTCCTCTTCTTCCTCCTTCCCTCCCACCTATCCTTTCATCTCTCTCTCTCCCACTTTCTCCTAACACCTCCCCATCTCTCTCCCTTTCTTTTCTTTTCTTCTTCTTCTCTATCTCTCTTCCTCTCTCTTCCTCCCTCCCTTAATCCATTTCTCTTACCCTTTCTTATCTCACACTCCTCTTCCCTTCCCTCCTCCCTCCACCCTTCTCTGACCCCCATCATTCACCCTCCTCCCTCCCTTCCCCTTCTCCCCTCTCTCCCTCCCTTCCCCCTTCCTCCCTCTCCTCCTTCCCTCTCTCCCCTCTCCTCCCTACCACCCTCCTCCTCCCTCCCACCCCTCTCTCTCTCCCTCCTTCCCCCTACCACCCTCCTTCCTCCCACTCCCTCCCCCCCTTTCTTCTCTCTCTCTCTCTCTCTCTTTATCTTTCTCTCTCTCTCTCTCTCTCTCTCTCTCTCTCCTTCCCCCTCCCTCTCACCCCCTCCCTCCCACCCCCTCTCTCCCTCACACACGCATAAACGCACTTTAAGAGCACACAATCATACAATACCTTAATGACTCAGTGAGCTGGCCATCGAAGCGAGAAAGATTTTCCTTAAACTTTTCATCTCAATCCGGAAAACACGATTTTTATTTTATTTTTTTATTTCTATTTTCTTTATCGGCGACTATTAATCTAATTGTTCTCTTATCTCTTTATTTTTGGGTAAGGTTATTCGTTCGTTCGTTTCTTGATTTAGTGGTTTATTGATTTATTTATCTGTTTGTTTATTTATTAATTCATTTTCTTATATCATGCTTTCATTTTCTTTTTTTCTACAAGTCATATATCTTTGTTCTTTCTTTTACAAAATAACAAAAAACACACATACATATAATAGAAGTGAGAGAGAGAGAGAGAGAGAGAGAGAGAGAGAGAGAGAGAGAACAGAGACAGAGAGAGAGAGAGAGAGAGAGGAGAGAGAGAGACAGAGACAGAGAGAGAGAGAGAGAGAGAGGACAGAGAGAGAGAGAGAGAGGACAAAGAGAGAGAGAGAGGACAAAGAGAGAGAGAGAGGACAGAGAGAGAGAGAGAGAGAGAGAGAGAGAAAGAGAGAGAGAGAGAGAGAGAGAGAGAAAAGAGAGAGAGAGAGAGAGAAAAGAGAGAGAGAGAGAGACAGAGAAAGACAGACAGACAGAAAGAGAGAGAGAAACGTGCATCTCAGATCCACCCACCGAAACCTATCTATTATTCTTTCATTTGGACGACAAAGAAGAAGAAGGAAAAAAAAAGGAAGAAGAAAAGAAAAGAAGAAGAAAAGGAACCGTCACAAGGAAGAAAGGACTTCGAGGCCTTAGACCTTCTCCAAGACGCCTTCCAAAGCCCCGTTTAAGACGTTGTTTGTGCGTGACTTCAGGATTCCTTTGGGCTTCTTGGAGCAGG
>NC_091552.1:10453813-10458813 GCF_042767895.1 Penaeus vannamei
TTAGAATCTAACACTCATTAAAAAAAATCAACGACGAATTAACGATACATAAAAAAATATATATATATATGCAGATAAATTCTTGATGAAGAAATATAACTTTTGTCAAGATTAATCGTGGTAAGGATAATGGTGATGATGATAATCGTTAAAAATTATAGATAAAGGAATGAAATATGTCAGTGAAGAAGAAGGAGGAGGAGAAGAAGGAGTAAGATGATGATGAAGAAGATGAAGAAAACAGAGGAAGATGAAGAAAACAGAGGAAGAGGAAGGAAAAGAGGAAGAAGAAGATGATGATGATGAAGAAGAAGAAGAAGACGAAGATGAAGATGAAGAAGATAATAAAGAAGAAGACATGCAACCGAGTGATAAGAAGATTATGTCTCAATGAAGAAGAAGAAGGAGAAGAAGAAGAAGAAGAAGAAGAAGAAGAAGATGATGAAGAAGATGATAAGAATAAGAAGAAGGAGACGAAGAAGAAGACGATGATGAAGAAAAAGAAGACAGAGGAAAAACGAAGAAGAAGAGGAAGGAAAAGAAGAAGAAGTAGGAGAAGGAAGAGGAAGATAAAGTAAAGAAGAAGATCGAGTATAAAGAAGGAAAGGAGGAGGAGAAGAAGAAAAAGCAGACGAAACAGAAGATGATGATGGTGTGGATGAAAAGGAAGAAGAAGAGGAGGAGGTGAAGAAAAAGAAGAAGAAGAATATGATGATGAGGAAAAAGAAGAAGGAGGAGGAGGATGAGAAGAAGAAGAAGAAGATGGAAGAGGAGAAAAATAATAAAAAGAGGACGGTAGAGAATGGCGAAGAAAAATTTAGAAGAAAGCATCCCAGGATTTCAAAAATGTTTCTCATCATCATATGATAATTGTCTCCTCATCCCCAGAATCCAATTAAAATCTCACATAATCTGAAGAGAGAGAGAGAGAGAGAGAGAGAGAGAGAGAGAGAGAGAGAGAGAGAGAGAGAGAGAGAGAGAGAGAGAGAGAGAGAGAGAGAGAGAGAGAGAGAGAGAGAGGGAGAGAGAGAGAGAGAGAAAGAGAGAGAGAGAGAGAGAGGGGGGGAGAGAGAGGGAGAGGGAGAGAGGGAGAGGGAGAGGGAGAGAGAGAGAGAGAGAGAGAGAGAGAGAGAGAGAGAGAGAGAGAGAGAGAGAGAGAGAGAGAGAGAGAGAGAGAGAGAGAGAGAGAGAGAGAGAGAGAGAGAGAGAGAGAGAGAGAGAGAGAGAGAGAGAGAGAGAGAGAGAGAGAGAGAGAGAGAGAGAGAGAGAGAGAGAGAGAGAGAGAGAGGGAAAGCGAGAGAGAGAGAGAGAGAGAGAAAGAAAGAGAAACTGATGGAAAGAAAGATAGAGAGAAAGAGAGAAAGAAGAAAAAAAAGAAAAAAGTAAAAAAAAAAAATCTAAACTTGCAAGTTTGTTCACCAACATCGCGAGCGACCTTCCTTGACCCCCCCCCCTACCCCCCTCCCTCCCCGTCCCTTACACGTTCAAATCCAGTATGCAAATGAGTTTTTTTTTTTTTTTTTTTTTTTTTTTTTTTTTTTTTACCCTGCAACGCATGATTACTAAAGGTGGAGCAGGTGGACGTGTTAGTGGCCGTCATATCGCATTTTAGGTGGAGTTCAAAATGGACTGGTTCTCCTCGTTCGCCTTTCGTGTGAATGTGGTTGTGTTGTGTGTGAATGTGGTTGCGTTGTGTGTGAATGTGGTTGTGTGTGTGGATGTGGTTGCGTGGTTGTGTGTGAATGTGGTTGTGTTGTGTGTGAATGTGGTTGCGTGTGTGTGAATGTGGTTGCGTGGTTGTTGTGAATGTGGTTGTATGTGTGAATGTGGTTGTGCTATGTGTGAATGTGGTTGCGTGGTTGTTGTGAATGTGGTTGTATGTGTGAATGTGGTTGTGCTATGTGTGAATGTGGTTGCGTGGTTGTTGTGAATGTGGTTGTATGTGTGAATGTGGTTGTGTGTGTGAATGTGGTTGCGTGGTTGTTGTCAATGTGGTTATGTGTGAATGTGGTTGCATGTGTAAATGTGGTTGTGTTGTGTGTGAATGTGGTTGTATGTGTGAATGTGGTTATGTTGTGTGTGAATGTGGTTGCATGTGTGAATGTGGTTGTGTGAATGTGATTGCTCGTGTCAATGTGGTTGTGTGAATGTGATTGCTCGTGTCAATGTGGTTGCGTGGTTGTTGTGAATGTGGTTGTGAGTGAATGTGATTGCATGCGTGAATGTGGTTGCATGTGTGAATGTGGTTGTGTTGTGTGTGAATGTTGTTGTATATGTGAATGTGGTTGCATGTGTGAATGTAGTTTTATGTGTGAAAGTTGTTGTGTGTGAGTGTGGATGTGTGTTAATGTGGTTGTGTGTGAATGCGGTTGCGAAGAAATGAAGATAAGAAAAGATAACGTAGTATTATTATGGTATTTGCATCGATATCTATAATATATATCGTTCTGTATTTCTACCTGAATATGACTCAATTGATATATAACATCACATCAAGGTTCATTAAAACTATTTTTTCTCACTAGACTTTTAAACACAAAGTCTTATATCTTACTCGAATTTCGTTTTGAAGACAAGACAAGACAAAAAAAAAAAAAAAATAAATAAATAAAAAAAATTATCATTGTATCATCCTATGTTATATAACGTGATACCAAGGCTATGTGTTTCCGTAGTGTGGTACCTTGGCAAGGCCCGGTACCTAGCTGGATATTCACCTCGAGGAGCCTGTGTGGTACCCTTTTCAAGGACGTGCAACAGCAAGGCCATCTGTTGGTATCTGTTTCAACTGTTGGCGCAACTGGTGTGGTTTTGTTGCTCTTCTTCTGAGGTGTATAAGAAGGGAGTAGATAAAGGGAGAAGAATGAGGAATGGAGAAGAAAAGAGACAAGATTGATGACGAAAGGAGGTAAAAGAAATAAAAAAAGGTAGAAAGAAATGTAAAAAAAGGACAAACGATATGATTCACGATAGGGAGTAGATAAATGGAGATGAATGAATAATAGAGAAGAAAAGAGACAAGGAATGAAGACGAAAGGAGTTAAAAATTGGAAAGAAATGTGAAAATAGGACAAACGGTATGATTCACGATATCAAATAGATAAAGGAAGAAGAATGAAGAATAGAAAAGAAAAGAGACAAAGAATGAAGACGAAAGAGACAAAGAATATAGAAGAAAAGAGACAAAGAATGAAAACGTAAGGAAGTAAAAAACAAAATATTAAGAAGAAAGAAATGTAAAAAAAAGAACAAACATGATTATATTTGCTTTATCTCATCAGCCGGTGTCATTCTTTCATCCAACCTTTATATCAAAAACCCATTTCTGCCAATACGGAAAAAAAAACATTACCTGAACAAAAAACAAACAAACAAAAAAACAAACAAAGGACAGACAAAACAGCTTGCAATAATGACACAGCAAATACCAGATACCAAACGACCTAGCTTCCATGTTCTAAATAAATGATTTTTTTTTTTTTTTTTTTTTTTTGTCTACTTGCACTTTATACGTCTGTCTGTTCACTATCTATCACTGATAAGAAATCCCCTGACTTTATTCACCTGTCTAACCCCTTTATCACTAGCAGTCCACAGGTGATAGAGGGAGTGACAAGAGACGTAGATAGAAGTATGATTAGAATGATAAATTGAGTGTACAGGGAGAGACAAAAAAAGAAGAAAAAAAAAATGAAGGGGTAAAGGGATAGGAGGTGGTAAAGGAGGAAGGAGGGGAAAGAGATTAGAATGATAAATTGAGTGTACAGGGAGAGACAAAAAAAGAAGAAAAAAAAAATGAAGGGGTAAAGGGATAGGAGGTGGTAAAGGAGGAAGGAGGGAAAGAGGATAGAGGATAGAGAAGAGGGAGAGAAGGAGTGGGAAGAGGGAGATGAAGAGGAGAGAAGGGAATAGGGGAGGGGAAGAAGAGAGAAGAAGAAGGATGGAGGGGGATAGAAGAGAGAAATGGTAGGATACCAAGAGAGAAGAAAATCGAGGTGGACAGAGGAGTAGGAGAGAGAGAAGAGAAGGAGGAGAGAGCGAAAGAGAAAAGAAGAGAAGAGAGGAAGGAAGGGAACAGAGAGAAGAGAAGAGAATAAGAGAAAAGAAAGAAAAGAGGGTAGGAGAAGCAAGAATAGAGAAGAAAAGGCAACAGCAATGAAAAAGAGAAGAGAAGGTGGATAGAGAACAGGAAGAGGAGAGAAGAGAAAAGAAGAAGAAAGGGAGAAATGTGGAGAGATAGATAGTAAATCGATCCGAACAGAACAAAAGCGAAGAGAAGAGAAAAGAAGAAAAGAGACAAGAAGATAAGAGAATAGAAGAAAATAAAATAGAAAAGAAAAGAGAAGAGAAGAGAAGAGAAGAGAGACAGGATGTGGCTGAGGGACAGGTGTGCGAGAGAGACAGATGAAGAGAGGGTGATTGTGGGCGTGTATGATTGAGGTGGTGAATGTGGGCGTATGATTATGGTGTTGATGCATGGCCGACCGAAGATGGGGGGGGGGTTGTGTTTACGATCAGAATGGCGTTCGATTCCCTTCACTTACTCTTGATTCGTCTCTTTATTATGGAGGTGAGCAGATGGTGAACTTCAATTTCCATCTATGTATTTCTACTTATTACATTATCGTGATTATTTTCATCATTATTTTCATTCATTTTTACCAATGGTCTTTTAGAATATGCCGCAGAAAAGGGGTAAGAAAGAAACGATTGAAATATATTTTCTTTCTATTTTCTTTCGTTCTTATAATCTCTCTAACTACATCGTCCTTTATAGCTATCATCTTCTCTCATTCTTCCTATTCTAAGATACGTTTATCTCTCTTCCCCAAATGACAATAGAGATGACAAGCAAGAGGATACCGCCCCGAGAGAGCTTCCTCTTGCAATACAGACAAAAAGAAGAAGAAGAAGAAGTAGAAGAAAAGAAGGGAGAAAATAGCAGGTAGCAGGACAGAGGGAAAAAAGGAAAAAAGAAAAAAAAGATAAATAGATAAATA
>NC_091552.1:10461313-10468813 GCF_042767895.1 Penaeus vannamei
AGAACTACCCACCCACCCAGAACCCCATCCCCTAGAACCCCACCCACCCAGAACCCCATCCCCTAGAACCCCATCCTCTAGAACCCCATCCCCCTAGAACCCCCACCCACCCAACCCCCATCACAGGACCCCACCCACCCTACCCCCATCACAGAACCCCATCCACCAGACCCCCATCCCTTAGAACCCCACCACCTAGAACTCCCCACCCACCCAACCCCCATCACAGAACCCCACCCACCAGAACCCCATCCCCTAGAACCCCACCCGCCAGAACCCCCCCATCACAGAACCCCCACCCACCCAACCACCACCCGCCAGAACCCCCACCCACCCACCCCACCCACCCAACCCCCATCCCCTAGAACCCCCACCCACCCACCCACCCCCACCCCACCCCAACCCCCATCCCCTAGAACCCCACCCACCCAACCCCCATCCCCTAGAATACCCCACCCACCCACCCCACCCACCCAACCCCCATCCCCCCTAGAACCCCACCCACCCAACCCCCATCCCCTAGAAACCCCATCCCCCCCCCACCCCCTAGAACCCCCACCCACCCAACCCCCATCCCCTAGAACCCCACCCGCCTCCGAGCTCTCTATAGAAGCGCCACCTACAGGAATGCGGAATCACGGGTGCAAGGCAGAGGTAATGGCGACGCGGCGACCAATCCTCTCTCGGTTGGCGATGTCCTGTCTGTAATTTTAAACCCCTGGGAGGAATCACGGAAGCCATGGAAGGGATTGGAATCTATGTTAAGGAAGGGGATTGGAAGCCATGGAAAGAGAGGGGATTGGAAGTTATGTTAAGGAAGGGGATTGGAAGTTATGTTAAGGAAGGGGATTGGGAGCCTTGGAAAGAGAGGGGATTGGAAGTTATGTGAAGAGAGGGGATTGGAAGCCATGGAAGGAGAGGGGATTGGAAGTTATGTTAAGGAAGGGGATTGGAAGCCATGGAAAGAGAGGGGATTGGAAGCCTTGGAAAGAGAGGGGATTGGAAGCCATGGAAGGAGAGGGGATTGGAAGTTATGTTAAGGAAGGGGATTGGAAGCCATGGGAAGAGAGGGGATTGGAAGCCAAGGGAAGAGAGAGTATTGGAAGTTATGTTAAGGAAGGGGATTGGAAGCCATGTGAAGAGAGGGGATTGGAAGTTATGTTAAGGAAGGTGATTGGAAGCCATGTGAAGGAAGGGGATTGGGAGCCATGGAAAGAGAAGGGATTGGAAGTTATGTTAGGGAAGGGGATTGGAAGCCATGGAAAGAGAGGGGATTGGAAGCCATGGAAAGAGAGGGGATTGGAAGCCATGGAAAGAGAGGGGATTGGAAGCCATGGAAAGAGAGGGGATTGGAAGCCTTGGAAAGAGAGGGGATTGGAAGCCATGGAAGGAGAGGGGATTGGAAGTTATGTTAAGGAAGGGGATTGGAAGCCATGGAAAGAGAGGGGATTGGAAGCCATGGAAAGAGAGGGGATTGGAAGCCATGGAAAGAGAGGGGATTGGAAGCCATGGAGAGAGAGGGGATTGGAAGCCATGGAAAGAGAGGGGATTGGAAGCCATGGAGAGAGAGGGGATTGGAAGACATGGAAAGAGAGGGGATTGGAAGCCATGGAAAGAGAGGGGATTGGAAGCCATGGAGAGAGAGGGGATTGGAAGCCATTGGAAGAGAGGGGATTGGAAGTTATGTGAAGGAAGGGGATTGGAAGCCATGGGAAGAGAGGGGATTGGAAGTTATGTGAAGGAAGGGGATTGGAAGCCATGGGAAGAGAGGGGATTGGAAGCCTTGGAAAGAGAGGGGATTGGAAGCCATGGAAAGAGAGGGGATTGGAAACCATGGAAAGAGAGGGGATTGGAAGTTATGTTAAGGAAGGGGATTGGAAGCCATGGAAAGAGAGGGGATTGGAAACCATGGAAAGAGAGGGGATTGGAAGCCATGGAAAGAGAGGGGATTGGAAGCCTTAGAAAGAGAGGGGATTGGAAGTTATGTTAAGGAAGGGGATTGGAAGCCATACGAAGAGAGGGGATTGGAAGTTATGTAAAGGAAGGGGATTGGAAGCCATAGAAAGAGAGGGGATTGGAAACCATGGAAAGAGAGGGGATTGGAAGCCATGGAAAGAGAGGGGATTGGAAGCCTTAGAAAGAGAGGGGATTGGAAGTTATGTTAAGGAAGGGGATTGGAAGCCATACGAAGGAGGGGATTGGAAGTTATGTTAAGGAAGGGGATTGGAAGCCATGGAAAGAGAGGGGATTGGAAACCATGGAAAGAGAGGGGATTGGAAGCCTTGGAAAGAGAGGGGATTGGAAGTTATGTTAAGGAAGGGGATTGGGAGCCATGGAAAGAGAGGGGATTGGAAGCCATGGAAAGAGAGGGGATTGGAAGCCATGGAAAGAGAGGGGATTGGAAGTTATGTTAAGGAAGAGGATTGGAAGCCATGGGAAGAGAGGGGATTGGAAGTTATGTGAAGGAAGGGGATTGGAAGCCATGGGAAGAGAGGGGATTGGAAGTTATGTGAAGGAAGGGGATTGGAAGCCATGGAAAGAGAGGGGATTGGAAACCATGGAAAGAGAGGGGATTGGAAGCCATGGAAAGAGAGGGGATTGGAAGCCTTAGAAAGAGAGGGGATTGGAAGTTATGTTAAGGAAGGGGATTGGAAGCCATGGAAAGAGAGGGGATTGGAAGCCATGGAAAGAGAGGGGATTGGAAGCCATGGAAAGAGAGGGGATTGGAAGCCATACGAAGGAGGGGATTGGAAGTTATGTGAAGTAAGGGGATTGGAAGCCTTGGAAAGAGAGGGGATTGGAATATATGTTGAGGAAGGGGATTGGAAGCCATGGCAAGATAGGGGATTGGAAGTTATGTGAAGGAAGGGGATTGGAAGCCATGGAAAGAGAAGGGATTGGAAGCTATGTTAAGGAAGGGGATTGGAAGCCATGGAAAGAGAAGGGATAGGAAGCCATGGAAAGAGAAGGGATAGGAAGCCATGGAAAGAGAAGGGATAGGAAGCCACGCAAATAAAGGATGTTATAAGCCATGGAAAGAGAGGGTATTGGAAGTTATGTTGAGGAAAGTGATTGGAAGCCATGGAAAGAGAAGGGATTGGAAGCCATGGAAATCAAGTGATTGGAAGCCATACAAATAAAGG
Organism: Penaeus vannamei; assembly: GCF_042767895.1. Lineage (NCBI taxonomy): Eukaryota > Metazoa > Arthropoda > Malacostraca > Decapoda > Penaeidae > Penaeus > Penaeus vannamei. The sequence continues at coordinate 10,464,457 of NC_091552.1, forward strand.
ATTTTACAAGCCATGAAAATTAGGGGATTGGAAGCCCTTTAAGAAGGAGATTGAAAACGATGCAAAGAAGCCTACTCGCATGACCTGAGAGGCTCCGCGTGAGGGAGACCAATTTCGGTGGGCGTCGTTGAATGGGCGGGGGCGAGAGTACAGTGGCGTTCGGTTGTTCGGTGGGCGGGGTGTGGTTCGGGTGGGGGAGGGGTGGGGGGTGAGGGAGTTGTAGGGGGGGATGTCAGGAACATGCATGGACGTCAGTGTCTTTGGCTGCGGTTGCGATTTGCTGTTTTTTTCCCTCTTTCTCTTTTTCTCTTTCTTTCTCTCTCTCTTTCTTTTTTTTTCTCTCTCTCTCTTTTTCTTCTTCTTCTCTCTCTCTCTTTCTCCTTTTCCTTATCTGTCTGTCTGCCTCTCTCTCTCTCTCTCTCTCTCTCTCTCTCTTCCTCTATCTCTTTCTCCTTTTCTCTTTCCATCTCTCTCTCTTTTATTTTTTTATTTATTTTTTTTTATTTTTTTTATATATATATTTTTTTGACTGGTGAAGACTGCAGCTCACCGCCCTCCCCCTTTTCACGCATGCATGCGTTTGCGCGTGTGTAAGCAGGTATGCAGACTCGCACACCAAATAAGAGATAGGGAGAAGGAATGAGAGAGAGAGAGGGAGATAGAGATAGATAGATAGATAGAGGAGAGAGTGGGAAGGAGGGATGGAGGGAGGGAGGGAGAGAGAGAGAGAGAGAGAGAGAGAGAGAGAGAGAGAGAGAGAGAGAGAGAGAGGGAGGGAGAGAGAGAGAGAGAGAGAGAGAGAGAGAGAGAGAGAAAGGGAGATGGAAGGAAGGGAGGGAGAGAGAGAGCGAAAGAAAATGACAAAATGACATTTACCATTCACCATGCACCAAGAGTCTCGAGAATTTTATTGGAATGGAAGACTCATTAATAAAACATTCAACATTTAAAGTCTTCCTCCGACGCTTCGAACACGATCTCGAAACAGCAAGTCCATAAATTTCGAATCACGAGACATTAAGCGATCACATCAACCGATCCGTTTTGCAAAATGTCGTACAAATTTATCGCTATCGAATTTGGGCGCAATTCATTAACGAACAAAGACAACGACAAAGCTACTGATATCTAGGAAGAAAAAACAAAACAAAAGAAAAAGAAAAAACGAAAAGATTTATGCATGATTCGAATAGCTCATCATTTATAGATTTTTTTTTATAAGCTTCACTACGTTGGATTCGATCCCTTGATGAACATGTTTCGAATGCTTATGAGATGCTTCGGATTCGCGCTTTCGGACCTCGCTTGTCTCGTGCTTGTGCTGTATAAGGAGAAGGGAAAATGGGCTTCGGTGTTGCGTGTTTTGGAGCAAGAAATATTTGATCTTTACGGGTTGCTTTGTATCTCTGAGTATTCGATACTTGCAATATTTTGTTCTTTAGCTTTATTATCATTTTTAAGCAATATATGTAATAAACACACACGTGTGTATGTGTATACATGTGTTTGTGTGTGTGAGTGTGTGTACGTATACATATCTTCCCATCTATCTATTTATCTATCGATCTAACAATAACAATATATATATATATGTACGTATATATATATATATATATATATATATATATATATATATATATATATTCATATAATTTTACCTATACCTTTTACCTTTCATTAACTTCTTACAAATGCTCAGTAAGCCAATACAGTTCTTGGTATTAGGAAGACGAATAGATGCACTTCTTGCACTCCTTGAGGCGATTTTTGTGTGTTCTAATACCAGGTTTAGCATTAGAATCCTTTTAGGTATATTTATGATCTTTATGACATTACTCAGATTCCATTTTTTAAATGATTCAACTTTGATAACACGACTTACACATGCACACAGCATACATACATGGACACACACATTTAGTTTGTCTCGGGCGAAAAAAATCTTCATTGTAAAGAAAAAGAAAAAACATAGTTATTAACAGCATTACAAAAAAAAGGAAAACAAATGCACATCACTATCATAATTGTTGCATGTACACATTCTTTTCCTTTGTTATCGTAAAATGCACTTCACGCCTCCTATTACGACTACCCCCCCCCCCAGCCGCCCCCCTGCTCTCCTGCTAATTTTCCTCTTTGTAAACTAGATGACAATTATGATATTACAATGAGAAGAATGAATGAATGAATGAAATGTTAGTATGTTTGTTTTATATTCCTCTGACTTTCCCTTCAGTAATAAATGACTTACTTTAATGAAAAATATTGGGGGTATGTATGTCTTTTTATGTCTATTTGCCTATCATTCTATTTTATCTATCTACCTGTCCATATATCATATATATCTATCTATTTCTCTATCATAGCTTTCTATTTAGTGCCACATCTGTTTATTAATCTACATAACTATATATCAATCTATACATCTATCATCCATAAATTTCAATCTATATATTTACCTTCCTTTACTGCACACATTGCGGTTCAAATAATACACATAACTTTAGGCTGGGATTATCTCCATACCAGCCATACCTAGCGCTGTCTGGAGTACAAAGCGGTCTTAACTAAGATCTTTTTTCTATTTCTTCGTGGGTTTTCGCGAAATTAGATATTCATTATTATTATGCAGTTCTAACACCATTAGAAATGTTATGGAGACACCTCAAAGCGCCAATTCTTGAAGCGTCAGGACAAAGTAACCAAAAGGATAGATGGGTCTGGATAGTGGAACCATGGCGTTGTGGATACGGAGGTAGATGGAAGTATATGCATGATTTAAGGGTCTACGTGTGTATGAGACCTCTCTTTCTTGGTCTGTCTGTCTGTCCGTCTCTCTCTCTCTCGTTCTCTTTCTCTCTCTGTCTGTCCGTCTCTCTCTCTCTCTCTCTCTCTCTCTCTCACTCTCTCTCTCTCTTTCCCTCTCCCTCTCTCTCTTTCTCTTCCTCTATCTGTCTATATATCTACATATCTAGTTTGTGTGCTTGTCTATATATCTACATATCTATTTGGTCTGTCTGTCTGTCCGTCTCTCTCTCTCGCTCTCTTTCTCTCTCCTCCCTCTTTCTCCTTTTTTTTCTCTCTCTCTCTCGCTCTTTCTCTTCCTCTATCTGTCTATATATCTACATATTTATTTTGTGTGCTTGTACCAACACATGCGATATATTAATGAATAGATAGATAGACAGACGATAGACAGATAGCGAAAGAGGGGCAGATAGGCAGAAAATAACAACACACAGACAGATAGAAATGTACGTACATATATGGACATCAACACTGCATCATATATCATCAATATCATTCCTTATATGGAAAACCTTCTTAGTGTACACAACTTCCTGCATCTCCACGGTAGCAGGTGTATCCAGTTGCCTGTGTATCTATGCTTGCAGTCAGGCGTGCGTGTGTGCGTGGGAAGAACACTGGTGATTGCGCTTCTCTGAAGGATTTCTGATCATTGTTATTTTCCTGTTCAGTACTGTCACTGATCTCTCTTCTCGGGAGGAAGTATCTCTGGCGTTGGATCAATTAAATGTGGCCATAAAGATGGTTAACATATGCGTTTTCCTGTGGGACTGCGGGAGGGTGCAGGGTGGGAGGCGGGGAGGGGGTGGGGGTCGGGGGTTTTGCACACAGGTACACGCACGCACTCACTCACGCACTCACTCACTCTCTCTCTCTCTCTCTCTCTCTCTCTCTCTCTCTCTCTCTCTCTCTCTCTCTCTCTATATATATATATATATATATATATATATATATATATATATATTCATATATAATCACACACACACACACACACACACACACAAACACACACATACACACATACACACACACACACACACACGCACACGCACACACACACACACACACATACACACACTCTCGCACACACACACACACATATATAAACATATATTGTGATATATATATATATATATATATATATATATATATATATATATATATATATATATATACATATATAAACAGTACTCATTACTGTGAATGGCGAAGGCGAAAATCCAGTCTGTAAGAACGGGTGGGACCGTATGTACTGTATGTATCTATTAGTCTCAGTCTATATCTATCGATCTGTCTACCAACAGTATATTTCTTTCTCTCCCAATCTTTCTCTGTAAGTAAACACACACACGTACGTATATAGATATTCACACACACATAGACACACACACACACACACATACATATATATATATGTGTGTACAAATGTGTGTTTGTATACATATACATATGGTAATATGCAAAGAATGACCTTTGGTGTGTTCTGCTTTCTTTGCATTTATTTTGGACTTCTAGGTACACACACATCTATATAAACAGAAACAATAAA